>NC_090402.1:4097454-4221721 GCF_036365525.1 Heterodontus francisci | reverse complement strand
TGAGGGGGGGAAGGAGTGAGAGGGAGAAGGAGGGTGAGAGAGTAGGAGAGAGAGAGAGGGGAAGGAGGTAGAGGGAGAGAGGGGAAGTAGAGGGAGAGAGGGGAAGGAGCTAGAGGGAGAGAGAGGGGGAAGGAGGGAGAGAGAGGGGGAAGGAGGGAGGGAGTGGGGGAAGGAGGAAGAATGAGGGGAAAGGAACGAGAGGGGGAGAGTGCGGGTGATAGGGGGAGAGGGAGAGAAAGGGGGAAGGAGGGAGAGTGAGGGGGAAGGAGGGAGAGGTGAAGGAACAAAAGGGGGAAGGAGGGGGGGAGAGAGAGTGGGGGGGGGAAGGAGAGAGGGAGGGAAGGAGAGAGAGAGAGAGAGAGAGAGAGAGAGAGAGAGAGAGAGAGAGAGGGGGAAGGAGAGAGAGAGAGGGGGGGGGAAGGAGAGAGAGAGAGAGAGAGGGGAAGGAGAGAGAGAGTGAGAGAGAGAGGGGGGGAAGGAGAGAGAGAGAGATGGGGGGGAAGGAGAGAGACAGAGAGAGAGAGGGGGGAAGGAGAGAGAGAGGGGGGGGAAGGAGAGAGAGGGGGGGGGGGAAGGAGAAAGAGGGGGGGGGAAGGAGAGAGAGGGGGGGGGGAAGGAGAGAGAGGGGGGGGGGAAGGAGAGAGAGGGGGGGAAGGAGAGAGAGAGGGAGGGCGGAAGGAGAGAGAGAGAGGGGGGAAGGAGAGAGGGGGGGAAGGTGAGAGAGAGGGGGTGAAGGAGAGAGAGAGGGGGAGGGAAGGAGGGAGGGAAAAAGAGGGGGGAGAGAGGGGAAGGAGGGAGAGAGGGGGAAGGGAGGGAGAGAGAGGGGGGGAAGGAGAGAGAGGGAGGGAAGGAGAGAGAGAGAGGAGAGAGAGAGGGAAGGAGAGAGAGAGGGGGGAAGGAGATGAGAGAGAGAGAGAGGGGGGGAAGGAGAGAGAGAGAGAGAGAGGGGGGGAGGAAGAGAGAGAGAGAGAGGGGGGTAGGAGAGAGAGAGAGGGGGGGGAGGAGAGAGAGAGAGGGGGGGAAGAAGAGAGAGAGAGGGGGGAAGGAGAGAGAGAGAGGGGGGAAGGAGAGAGAGGGGGGGGGGGATGAGAGAGAGAGGGGGGGGAAGGAGAGAGAGAGAGGGGGGGGGAAGGAGAGAGAGAGAGGGGGGGAAGGAGAGAGAGAGAGAGGGGGGGAAGGAGAGAGAGAGAGAGGGGGGAAGGAGAAAGAGAGGGGGGGGAAGGAGAGAGAGAGGGGGGGGGGAAGGAGAGAGAGAGAGAGAGATGAGGGGGAGGAGAGAGAGAGGGGGGGAAGGAGAGAGAGATGGGGGGGAAGGAGAGAGAGATGGGGGGAAGGAGAGAGAGATGGGGGGGGAAGGAGAGAGAGATGGGGGGAAGGAGGGAGAGATGGGGGGGAAGGAGAGGGAGAGCGGGGGGGAAGGAGTGAGAGCGAGAGAGGGGGGAAGGAGGGAGGGAGAGGGTGGGAAGGAGGTAGAGGGGGGGGAATGAGAGAGGGGGGGGAATGAGAGAGGGGGGGAATGAGAGAGAGGGGGGGAATGAGAGAGTGGGGGGAATGAGAGATGAGGGGAAGGAGAGAGAGAGAGGGGAAGGAGAGAGAGATGGGGGGGAAGGAGAGAGAGATGGGGGGAAGGAGAGAGAGATGGGGGGGAAGGAGAGAGCGCGGGGGGGAAGGAGAGAGAGGGGGAAGGAGAGAGGTGGGGGGGAAGGAGAGAGAGAGGGGGGGAAGGAGAGAGAGGGGGAAGGAGGGTGAGAGAGTAGGAGAGAGAGAGAGAGGGAAGGAGGTAGAGGAGAGAGGGATGTAGAGGGAGAGAGGGGAAGGAGCTAGAGGGAGAGAGAGGGGGAAGGAGGGAGAGAGGGGGGAAGGAGGGAGGGAGTGGGGGAAGGAGGAAGAATGAGGGGAAAGGAACGAGAGGGGGAGACTGCGGAGATAGGGGGAGAGGGAGAGAATGGGGGAAGGAAGGAGAGTGAGGGGGAAGGAGGGAGAGGTGGAAGGAACAAAAGGGGGAAGGAGGGGGGGGAGAGAGGAGTGGGGGGGGAAGGAGAGAGAGAGAGAGAGAGAGGGAGGGAAGGAGAGAGAGAGAGAGAGAGAGAGGGGGAGGAGAGAGAGAGAGGGGGGAAGGAGAGAGAGAGGGGGGAAGGAGAGAGAGAGAGGGGGGAAGGAGAGAGAGAGAGAGGGGGGAAGGAGGAGAGAGAGAGAGGGGGGGAAGGAGAGAGAGAGAGAGGGGGGGGGGGACGAGAGAGACAGAGAGAGAGAGAGGGGGGAAGGAGAGAGAGAGAGGGGGGGAAGGAGAGAGAGAGGGGGGAAGGAGAGAGAGAGGGGGGAGGGGAGAGAGAGAGAGAGGGGAAGGAGAGAGAGAGAGAGAGGGGGAAGGAGAGAGAGAGAGAGGGGGGGAAGGAGAGAGAGAGAGAGAGGGGGGGGGAAGGAGAGAGAGAGAGAGAGGGGGGAAGGAGAGAGAGAGAGAGGGGGGGAAGGAGAGAGAGAGAGGGGGGGAGGAGAGAGAGAGAGAGAGGGGGGGAGGAGATGAGAGAGAGGGGGGGAAGGAGAGAGTAGGGGGGAAGGAGAGAGGTAGGGGGGGATGGAGAGAGAGAGGGGGGGGAAGGAGAGAGAGAGAGGGGTGAAGGAGAGAGAGAGGGGGAGGGAAGGAGGGAGGGAAAAGAGGGGAGAGAGAAGGGACAGAAGGAGAGGGGGGGAAGGATGGGAGGAGAAGAGAGAGGGGGAGGGAGGGAGAAAGAGAGGGGAGGAGGAGGGAGAAGAGAGGGGGAAGGAGGGAGAGAGAGGTGAAGGAGGGGGGGAGAGAGAGTCGGGAGGGAGGGAGTGGGGTAGGAGGGTGAGAGGGTAGTAGGGAGGTGGGGAGAGAGGGGTGGGAGGGAGGGATTGAGAGGGGGAAGGAAAGAAGTGGGGAAGGAGGTAGTGGGGGAAGGAAGAAGCGAGAAGAGAGAGAGAGAGGGGGGAGGAGGGAAGGAGGGAGAGCGAGGGGAAAGGAGGGAGAGCGAGGGAGAAGGGAGGGTGAGCGAGGGGAAAGGAGGGAGGGAGAAAGGGGTAAGGAGGAGGGAAGAGAGGGAGTTGGAGAGGGGGGGATGGAGGGGATGTGAGGGGGATGGAGGGGTTGGAGGGTGAGGGGGGTAGGAGGGTCGAAGCAGGAATGAGAGGGGAGAGGATGGGAGGAGTGAGGAGAGGGATGGGATTGGGAGGGGTAAAGGGGGAGAGGGAAGGGAGAGGGATTGAGAGGGGAAGGATGGAGGGAGAGAGACGGGAGAGGGAGAGAGGGAGGGAGAGGGAGGAAGGAGTGAGGGAGAGAGGGGAAGAGGGAGAATGGAGAGGGGGAGGAGGAAGAGGGGAAGGGAGGGGAGAAAGGGGAGGGGATGGGAGGGAGGGTGAGGGGGAAGGAGGGGAGAGAGGAGGGGAGGGGTAAGGAGGGAGAGAGATGGGGAAGGAGGGAGGAGATGGGGAAGGAGGGAGAGAGGGGAGGGAAGAAATGTGAGAAAGAGAGGAGGAAGGAGGGAGAGGAGAAGAGAGGGGGAAGAGGGAGGGAGAAGAGAGGGGGAAGGAGGGAGGGAGAAAAGAGGGGGAAGGTGAAAGAGAGGGGGAAGGAGAGGAGGGGGGAAGGAGGAAAGTGAGGGGGAGGTGAGAGAGGGGGGGAAGGAGGGAGAGGGGGAGGGAGGAGGGGAAGAGAGG
Source organism: Heterodontus francisci (assembly GCF_036365525.1). Classification (NCBI taxonomy): domain Eukaryota; kingdom Metazoa; phylum Chordata; class Chondrichthyes; order Heterodontiformes; family Heterodontidae; genus Heterodontus; species Heterodontus francisci. The sequence continues at coordinate 4,218,046 of NC_090402.1, read as the reverse complement.
TGGAGGAGGGGTAGAGGGAGAGAGGGAAGAAGAGGGAGAGAGAGGTGAGCGGGATGGAGGAAGAGGGGGATGGAGGGAAGAGTGATGAGGGGGTAGGAGGAGAGAGAGGGGGAGGCGGAGAGGGGAGGAGAGGAGGAGGGGAAGGAGGGAGAAGGAGGGGAGGGGAAGGAGGAGGAAGAAGCGAGGTGAGGAGGGCAGGATGGAGGGAGAAGAGCGGGAGAGAAGGAGGGAGAGAGGAAGGAGGAGAAGAGGGGAAGGAGGGGAGGAGGGAGAAAGAGGGGAAGGAGGAGGAGGGGAGGGGAAGAGAGTGAAGAGAGGGGGGAAGGAGGAAGAGAGAAGAGAGCTGAGGAGAGAATGAGGGAGAGGTTGAAGGAGGAGAGAGGGGAAGGAGGAGAGGAGGGAGAGAGAGGGGAAGGAGGGGAGGGAGGGAAGGAGAAAGAGGACGAAGTGAGTGATGGAAGAGAGTGGGAAGGTGGGAAAGTAGGGAGGGGCGGGAGAGGAGGAAGAGAGGGGAGGGAGGGCGGGAGGAGAGAAGGTTGGGGAAAGGAGGTGAAGGAGATCGAGAGGAGGAGAAAGAGATGGGGGACAGAGAGGGAAGGAGCGGGGTGCAAAAGGAGGGGAAATAGTGAATAGGGAGAGAGGGGCAATATGAAGAGGAAGTGAGGGAAATAGGGGGTGAGGAAAAGAGAGAGGGGGAATGGGCAAGGGAGTGAGGGGTAAGGGGAAGGAGTCATAGTCATAACGGTGCAGAAGGAGATCATTCGGCCCATCTAATCCATGCCATCTCTCTGTAGACCAATCCAGTCAGTCCCATTCCCCCGCTCTATCCCTGTAGTCCTGCAAGTTTATTTCCCTCAAGTGCCCATCCTATTTCCTGTTGAAATCATTCATTGTTTCTGCTTCCACCACCCTCATAGACAGTGAGTTCCAGGTCATTACCTCTCACTGTGTAAAATAGTGCTTCCTCACATTCCCCACATCTCCTGCCCAAAACCTGAAATCTGTGTCCCTTCGTCCTTGTACCATCAGCTAATGGGAACAACTTTTCTTTGGCTACCTTATCTAAACCTGTCATAATCTTGTCCACCTCGATCAAATCTCCCCTCAATCTCCTTTGCTCCAAGGAGAACAATCCCAGCTTCTCCAACCTAACCTTGTAACTAAAATCCCTCATCCCTGGAACCATTTTGGTAAATCTCCTCTGCACCCTCTCAAGGACCCTCACATCCTTCCTAAAGTGTGGTGACCAGAACTGGACACAATTCTCTGGTTGTGGCTAAACCAGAGCTTTATAAATGTTCAGCATAACTTCCCTGCTTTTGTACTCAATACCTCTATTTATGAAGCCCAAGATCCCATATGCTTTATTAACCACTCTCTCAATATGTCCTGACACCTTCAAAGATCCATGCTCATTCACCCCCAGGTCTCTCTGTTCCTGCACACTCTTTAGAATTGTGCCATTAATTATATATTGCCTCTCCCTATTCCTTTTGCCAAAATGCATCACCTCACACTTGTAAGTATTAAATTCCATCTGCCCATTCTGCCAGCCTATCTATGTCCTGTTGCAGGTATCATCCTCACTGTTTCCCACACCTCACCAAGAGTGTCTCGGTAGCACCACTACTGACCGAGCTGGTCGAGTCTTAAAGGACATGGCTGCTAGACTGGGTCTGCAGCAGGTGGTGGGGGAACCAACAAGAGAAAAAGAACAAAGAACAAAGAAAATTACAGCACAGGAACAGGCCCTTCGGCCCTCCAAACCTGCGCCGATCCAGATCCTCTATCTAAACCTGTCGCCTATTTTCTAAGGGTCTGTATCTCTTTGCTTCCTGCCCATTCATGTATCTGTCTAGATACATCTTAAAAGACGCTATCGTGCCCGCGTCTACCACCTCCGTTGGCAACACGTTCCAGGCACCACCCTCTGCGTAAAGAACTTTCCACGCATATCCCCCCTAAACTTTTCCCCTCTCACTTTGAACTCGTGACCCCTAGTAATTGAATCCCCCACTCTGGGAAAAAGCCTCTTGCTATCCACCCTGTCTATACCTCTCATGATTTTGTACACCTCAATCAGGTCCCCCCTCAACCTCCGTCTTTCTAATGAAAATAATCCTAATCTACTCAACCTCTCTTCATAGCTAGCGACCTCCATACCAGGCAACATCCTGGTGAACCTCCTCTGCACCCTCTCCAAAGCATCCACATACTTGACCTCATCCTCACCAATCTACCTGTTGCAGATGCTCCTGTCCATGACAGTATTGGTAGCAGTGACCACCGCACAGTCCTTGTGGAGACAAAGTCCTGTCTTCACGTTTAGGATACCCTCCATCGTGTTGTGTGGCACTATCACCGTGCTAAATTGGATAGATTTCAAACAGATCTAGCAATGCAAAACTGGGCATCCATGAGGCGCTGTGGGCCATCAGCAGCAGCAGAATTGTACTCAACCACAATCTGTAACCTCATGGCCCGGCATATCCCCCACTCTACCATTACCGTCAAGGCGGGGGATCAACCCTTGTTCAATGAATAGTGCAGCAGGACATGCCAGGAGCAGCACCAGGCATACCTCAAAATGAGGCGTCAGCCTGGTGAAGCTACAACCCCGGACTACTTGCGTGCCAAACAGCAGAAGCAGCATTTGATAGACAGAGCTAAGCGATCCCACAATCAACGGATCAGATCTAAGCTCTACAGTCCTGCCAGATCAGTTGTGAATGGTGGTGGATAATTAAACAACTGACTGGAGGAGGCTCCACAAATATCCCCATCCTCAATGATGGGGGACCCCAGCACATCAATGCAAAGGAGAAGGCTGAATCATTTGCAACAATCTTCAGCCAGAAGTGCCGAGTTGATGATCCATCTCGGCCTCCTCCTGAGGTCCTCAGTATCACAGATGCCAGACTTCAGCCAATTCAATTCACTCCACGTGATATCAAGTAATGGCTGAAGTCACTGGATACTGCAAAGGCTATGGGCCCTGACAACATCCGGCAATAGTGCTGAAGACCTGTGCTCCAGAACTAGCCATGCCTCTAGCCAAGCCCCTACCTACTGGCATCTACCCAACAGTGTGGAAAATTGCCCAGGTTTGTCCTGTGCACAAAAAGCAGGACAAATCCAATCCGGCCAATTACCGCCCTATTAGTCTACTCCTGATTATCAGCAAAGTGATGGAAGGGGTTGTCGTCAGTGCTATCAAGCGATACTTGCTCAGCAATAACCTGCTCACTGATGCTCAGTTTGGGTTCCGCCAGGTCCATCCAGCTCCTGACCTCTTTACAGCCTTGGTCCAGATATGGACAAAAGAGATGAACTTCAGAGGTGAGGTGAGAGTGACTGCTCTTGACATCAAGGCAGCATTTGACCAAATGTGGCATCATGACCAGGTACTGGAAAGTGGGATTAGATTGGGCGGCTAGTTTTTTCCGCCGGCACGAACACAATGGGCTGAATGGCCTCCTGTGCTGTAATTTTTCTATTAAGGCGCCCTAGCAAAACTGGAGTCAGTGGGAATCAGGGGAAAACTCTCCGCTGGTTGGAGTCATACATAGCACAAAGGAAGATGGTTGTGATTGTTGGAGGTCAATCATCTCAGTCCCAGGACATCACTGCAGGAGTTCCTCAGGGTAGTGTTCTTGGCTCAACCATCTTCAGCTGCTTCATCAATGATCTTCCCTCCATCATGAGGTTAGAAGTGGAGATGTTCGCTGAGATTGCACCATGTTCAGCACCATTCCTCATATATTGAAGCAGCCCGTGTCCAGATGCAGCAAGACCTGGACAACATTCAATCTTGGGCTGATAAGTGGCAAGTAACATTCGCGCCACACAAGTGCCAGGCAATGACCATCTCAAACAAGAGAGAGTCTAACCATCTCTCCTTGATATTCAATGGCATTATCATCGTTGAATCCCCCACTATCAATATCCTGGGGGTTACTATTGACCAGAAACTGAACTGGAGTAGCCACATAAATATTGTGGCTACAAGAGCAGGTCAGAGGCCGGGAATCCTGTGGCCAGTAACTCACCTCCTGACTCCCTAAAGCCTGTCCACCATCTACAAGGCACAAGTCAGGAGTGTGATGGCATACTCTCCACTTGCCTGGATGGGTGCAGCTCCAACAACACTCAAGAAGCTTGACACCATCCAGGACAAAGTAGCCTGCTTGATTGGCACCCCATCCACCACCTTCCACAGTCACTCCTTCCACCGACGCACAGTGGCAGCAGTGTTTACCATCTACAAGATGCACTGCAGCAACTCACCAAGGCTCCTTTGACAGCACCTTCCAAACCCGCAACCTCTACCAACTGGAAGGACAAGGGCAGCAGATGCATGGGAACACCACCACCTGCAAGTTCCCCTCCAAGTCACACTCCATCCTGACTTGGAACTATATCGCCGTTCCTTCACTATTGTTGGGTCAATATCCTGGAACTCCCTTCCTATGCACACTGTGGGTGTACCTACACCCCAAGGACTGCAGCGGTTCAAGAAGGCAGCTCACCACCACCTTCTCGAGGGCAATTAGGGATGGACAATAAATACTGGCATAGCCAGTGACACTCTCATCCCCTGAACGAATAATAAAAACCCTCCAAGTTTGGCATCATCAGCAGATTTTGAAATTCTACTCTGTATTCCAATATCAAAGTCATTTATATATATCTAAAAAAGCAGTGGTCCCAGCACAGCACTGTCTACCATCCTCCAGTCTGAAAAGCAACAATTTACCATGACTCACTGTTTTCTGTTCTTAAACCAATTTTTTTTACCCAAGCTGACACTGACCCTCCTATTCCATGAACCTCAGTTTTGTTAACTGGTCTTTTATGTGGTACTTTGTCAAATGCTTTCTTAAAATCCATATAGACAACATCCACCGCATTCCCTTAATCGACCTTCTCTGTTACTTCCATCAAAAAAGTCAATAAGGTTAGTCAAGTATGATCTGCCTTTTATAAATCCATGCTGGCTATTCTTAATTAACTCAAATCTCTCCAAGTGCCTGTTAATTTTTTTCCTGATTATTGTTTCTCAAAATTTACACATGACTGATGTTAAACTGACTGGCCTGTAGTTACTAGGACTGACCTTACACACTTTCTTGAATAAGGGCGTCCCATTTTCCACTTTCCAATCCTCTGGCACCTCCCTTGTATCCAGGGAAGATTGGAAGATTACGGCAAGCCCTTCCACTTCCTTTAGCAACCTGGGATGCAAGCCATCTGGACCAGGTGACTTATCCACTCTAAGTATAGCCAGTCTTTCCACTGCATCCTGCCTATCAATTTTCACCCCATCCATTACCTCCACCATCTCTGCTTCTACCGATATTTTGTCAGATTTCTCTTCCTTAGTAAACATAGTCTAGCCTTGCCCTGCGCCTCTAAGCATATAGGACCCTTTTTGTCCTTAATAGACCTCATTCCGCCTCTTCACACCCGCTTAATATTTACATGCCAGCAGCAGATTTTTGGGTTCCCTTTTATTTTAACTGCCATTCTATTCTCATATTCTCCCTTTGCCATTTTTAATTTCCTCTTCACTTCCCCTCTCAACTTATTGTATTAAACAAACAAAGAACAGTACAGCACAGGAACAGGCCATTCTGCCCTCCAAGCCTGCGCCGATCTTGATGCCTGCCTAAACTAAAACCTTCTGCACTTCCGGGGACCGTATCCCTCTATTCCCATCCGATTCATGTATTTGTCAAGATGCCTCTTAAACGTCGCTATCGTACCTGCTTCCACCACCTCCCCCGGCAGCAAGTTCCAGGCACTCACCACCCTCAGTGTAAAAAACTTGCCTCGCACATCCCCTCTAAACTTTGCCCCTTGTACCTTAAACCTATGTCCCCTAGTAACTGACTCTTCCACCCTGGGAAAAAGCTTCTGACTATCCATTCTGTCCATGCCGCTCATAACTTTGTAAACCTCTATCATGTCACCCCTCCACCTCCGTCGTTCCAGTGAAAACACTCCGAGTTTATCCAACCTCTCCTCATAGCTCATAGCATAGGTATTTGACCTGGTTCTCACTGGAAGAATTCACCTGACATGCAACATAAACCCTCTTTTTTGTTTCATCATAATCTCTATCTCCCTCGTCATCCAAGGAGCCCTGGCTTTGGTTCCCTTACATTTCGCCCTTGTTGGAATGTACCCAGCCTGCACCTGAAACATCTCCTCAAAGATCTGTTCTGTTACAGATTTCTTTGGTTCCATTTTACCCTGGCTAGATCCCCTCTCATCCCATTGAAGTTAGCCCTCTTCCAATTTAGAAGTTCTACTTTAGATTGTTCCTTGCTCTTCTCCACTATTAATCTAAACCTTATGATACAATGATTACTCTTACCCAAATACTCCCCCACAGACACTTGGTCCACTTCATTTCCCAGCACAAGATCCAGCAATGCCTCCTTTCTAGTTGGGCTGAGAACAGACTGATCAAGGAAGTTCTCCTGAACACATTTCAGAAATTCCTCCCTCTCTTTACCCTTTACCCTAACATTATCCCAATCGATATTTGGATAATTAAAGTCCCCCAGTATCACCACTCTATAGTTCTTGCACATCTCTGTGATTTCCCTGCAGATTTGCTTCTCTCTGTCTCTCACTATTTGGAGGCCTATAGAATACCCCCAGTAATGTTATCATCTCCTGTTTGCTTCTCAACTCTAACCAAATGGATTTTGTTTTTGCCCCTCAAGGACATCCTCTCTTTCCAACACTACAATGTTTTCCCTAATCAGTTCTGCTACCCCACCTCCGTTTTTACCTTCCCTATCTTTTCTGAATGCTTTGTATCCTTGAATATTAAGCAGTCAGTCCTCACCATTTTTAAGCCACTTTTCCGTTATTGCCACTACATCATATCCCCACATGGCTATCTGAGCTTGTAGCTCACCAACCTTATTCACCACACTTTGTGCATTTACATATATGCATTGTAAACCAGTCTTTGGATTCCTTGTAGTCCTTCTTAGTCTGCTCCTAGGGCGGCACAGTGGCGCAGTGGTTAGCACTGCAGCCTCACAGCTCTAGGGACCCGGGTTCGATTCCGGGTACTGCCTGTGTGGAGTTTGCAAGTTCTCCCTGTGTCTGCGGTTTCCTCCCACAAGCCAAAAGACTTGCAGGTTGATAGGTAAATTGGCCATTATAAATTGTCACTAGTATAGGTAGGTGGTAGGGAAATATAGGGACAGGTGGGGATGTTTGGTAGGAATATGGGATTAGTATAGGATTAGTATAAATGGGTGGTTGATGTTCGGCACAGACTCGGTGGGCCGAAGGGCCTGTTTCAGTGCTGTATCTCTAATCTAATCTAATCTAAGTAATATGATACTACTTCCTTCTCTAGTACTGTCCAACACTCTCACTCCTTTATGCACCTTATTCCTCTTTTCTACTTCTATATCCTGGTGTCCATCCCCCTCCCAATTTAGTTTAAACCCTCACCAACCACACTAGTGAACCTCCCCACGAAGACATTGGGCCGAGTCCTGTTGAGGTGCAGTCCGTAACTTTCGAATAGGTTCCTCCTCCCCCAGAACTGGTCCTAATGCCCCAAGAATGTGAAGCCCTCCCTCCTGCACCGTGCCTCAAGCCTCATATTGATCCTCCCTATCTTCATATTTCTGCTCTCACCAGCGCGTGGCACTGGGAGTAATCCTGAGATTATTACCTTTGAGGTCCTACTTTGTAACTTCCTCCCTTGCTCCTGAAAGTCTGACTGTAGGACTTCAATACCTGCTCTCTCTATGTCATTGATATCAACGTATACCACAACTTCTAGCTCACATGTGGTTCCCCCAAGACACATGAAGTGTACTGAAGTTCCCACATGGCACAGGAATTGCAAGCAACTGGTCTCAGCTGCCCATCCAGGATCAAAAAAAAAAATCTTTATTCCCTTTTTTAGAATCTAGTCACTACCTTGTTTAAACTATTAATTTTAATTAATGCCTCTAGACCTGCTCTGTGCTAGTACTCTTATTAATTCACTTACTGTTATACTCACCCCAATTGAGGTTATTAATTTCCTGGCTCCTAATTTGAAAAACTGTCCTAGTTTAGAGAGAGAAAAAGAGAAATACTCACCAACCAATCACTTACCTGCTTTCTGGTGATGCCACACTTTGATTCTTTTTCTTTACCTCGAGCCCTGTCCGTCTGCTCCCAATTGCCCCTCTGTTTATCCCTGGTGTGAAAGGGTGAGAGGGGAATGGGAAAGGGAAAGACACAGGGAGAGGGAAATGAGAGCGGGAGAAGTGGAGGGAAAACAAATGGAATGGGAAGGGAGAAAGAAAGCAAAGAATGGAAATGGGAAATCCAGGGATGGAGTAGCTGAGAGGGAGATTGGGGAATGAGAGAGAGGGAATGAGAAAAAGGGAGAGGATGGTAACCCACTGATACTTTTCCCCTCTTGAACAGCTCTTGGGTTCACCCCTTCCCCAGCACTATCTCCGAACCTGGCTGTTGGTTTTCTGGTACCCAAAGTTGACCACACCATTTCTTCATCACCACATCTCCACAGAGTTTAGGAAACAATATGAAAGAACCCAAAGGTATCTTTAGGTTCTTTCATATTGTCTCCTAAACTCTGCCATGCCCATGTAACCTGAATTCCCAAGTGTTCATTAGTGTGATTTTTGGCTGCCACTCCTGAGCTGAACCTATTTCCTCTATCCCCCTTTCGTCACCCCTGCTGCTCCTTTCTGTCCTGTCTCCTCCCCTTCCTGCCATCTTTTATATCCTCCCCCCACATACTTTGTCCTCTCAATTCCCATCCAAACCCATCATGATTCCTTAACCTTTCTACTCTGGGGGCTAATCTTGCCAGCCTCCTTCCCATTCCACTTGTCATGCCCATCTTTCCCATTACTCCAAGTTTTGAATCTCTTTAATCAGGTTTTCATCACTGAACACTGAAATGCCCCTAATCAAAGCCATAAATGACATACTATGTAACAGTGACCGTGATAAACTATTCCTCCTCATTCTTCTCAACCTGTCTGCAGCCTCTGACTGCACCATCCTCCTCAATGCCTCTCCTCTGTTGTCCAGCTGAGTGGGATTGCACTCGCCCAGTTCCATTCTTACCTGTCCAGTGGTAGCCAGAGCATCTCCTGCAATGACTTCTCTTGCTGCTCATGCACCTATGTCTCTGGAGACACCAAGGATCTACTCTTGGTCATCCCTTCCTCATCTACATGTTGCCCCTTGGCAACATCAGCCAAAACCATTGGCTCAGGTTCCACATGTATGCTGACAACACCAAGTTACACCTCACAAGCGCCTCTCTCAATCCCTCAGTGCCTCTGTGTTGTCTGACGTCTGGTCTTAAATGAACCTCAATTTCCTTCAGTTACATGGTATTACATAAAGTTTACCGCACAGAAACAAATTATTCAGACTAACAGGTCCGTGACGGTGTTCATGCTCCACATAAGCCTTCTCCCACCCTACTTCATCTCACCCTAACAGCATATCTTTCTATTCCTCTCTCCCTTATGTGTTTATCCAGCTTCTCCTAAATGCATTTATGCTATTCACCTCAACTACCTTCTATTTATGGTCCCTAGTTCTGGTCACCCCCCAAGACATCTTCTCTACATTTACCCTATCAAATTCTTTCATAATTTACAGACTTCTATCAGGTCACACATCAGTCTTCTCTTTTCTAGAGAAAAGACTTCCACTGTGTTCAGTCTTCCCAAAAGTGTTCTTTTTTTTTTTTGCTTTTTATGGCCTTATTAATCTCTGTCGCTCCTTTTAGTGATTTGTGTATCTGTACCCCCGCCACCCCCACCCAGATCCTTCTGCTCCTCAACCCCATTTAGACTTGTATTTTCCAAGGAATATGTTGGTCTTCTTATTTTTCCTATCAAAATGTACCACCCTCACAATTATCTGTATTGAAGCTCATTTACCACTTAGACACCCATTCTGAAAGTTTATTATTATTTTCCTGTATTTTATTACATTCTTCCTCAGTATTAACTACATCCCCTAATTTGGTGTCGGCCATAAATTTTGAAATTGTGCTTCCAGTTCCCAACTCTAAGTTATGAATGTAGATGGAGAACAACAGTCATCCCAGCACCAATCCCGATGGAACACCACTGCCCACCTTTTCCCAGTCTAAATACCAACCTTTAACCCCTACTCTGTTTTCTGTTTTCTAGCCAACTTTCTATTCATTCTACTACCTGTCCCCTGACTCTAAATGCTCTGACCTTAGTTCTGAGTCTGCTATGTGATACCTTATCAAAGGCTTTTGAAAATCCAAACATATTAGATCTACTACATTACCCTTATCTACCCTTTCTGTCACTTCTTCAAATAATTCAATAAGGTTGGTCAAGCATGACTTTTCCTTTTGAAGTCCATGCTGACGACTCTTTTATTTCTAGTTTCTAGATGTGTTTCCATTATATTTTTGATTAAGGATTCCATTATCTTTCCTATCACCGATGTTAAGCTAAGTGATCTATTGTTCCATGGACTTGTTCTATCTCCCAGGCTGAGGCTCTTTTCTCCAGATAAGAAAACGCTGAAAGGTAACCTAATAGACATGTATAAAGTTGTAAAAGAGTTTGATAGGGTAGACGTAGAGATGATATTTCTACTTATGGGGGTATAAAAAACTAGGGGCCATAAATGTAAGATGGTCACTAATAAATCCAACTGGGAATTCAGGAGAAACTTCTTTCCCCAGAGAGTGGTGAGAATGTGGAACTCGCTCCTACAGGGAGTGGTTGAGGTGAATAGTATCGATGCATTTTAAGGCAAAGCTGGAGAAACACATGAGGTGAGGTGAGAGTGACTGCCCTTGACATCAAGGCAGCATTTGACCGAGTATGGCATCAAGGAGCCCTAGCAAAACTGGAGTCAATGGGATTCAGGGGGAAAACCCTCCGCTGGCTGGAGTCATACCTTGCGCAAAGGAAGATGGTTGTGGTTGTTGGAGGTCAATCATCTGAGCTCCAGGACATCACTGCAGGAGTTCCTCAGGATAGTGTCCTAGGCCCAACCATCTTCAGCTGCTTCATCAATGACCTTCCTTCAATCATAAGGTCAGAAGTGGGGATGTTCGCTGATGATTGCACAATGTTCAGCACCATTCGCGACTGCTCAGATACAGAAGCAGTCCGTGTAGAAATGCAGCAAGACCTGGACAATATCCAGGCTTGGGCTGATAAATGGCAAGTAACATTCGCGCCCCACAAGTGCCAGGCAATGACCATCTCCAACAAGAGAGAATCTAACCATCTCCCCTTGACATGCAACGGCATTACCATCGCTGAATTCCCCACTATCAACATCCTAGGGGCTACCATTGACCAGAAAATGAACTGGAGTAGCCATATAAATACCGTGGCTACAAGAGCAGGTCAGAAGCTAGGAATCCTGTGCCGAGTAACTCACCTCCTGACTCCCCAAAGCCTGTCCAACATCTACAAGGGACAAGTCAGGAGTGTGATGGAATACTCTCCACTTGCCTGGATGGGTGCAGCTCCAACAACACTCAAGAAGCTCGACACCATCCAGAACAAAGCAACCCGCTTGATTGGCACCTCATCCTCAAACATTCACTTCCTCCATCACCGACGCACAGTGGCAGCAGTGTGTACCATCTACAAGATGCACTACAGCAATGCACCAAGGCTCCTTAGACAGCACCTTCTAAACCCACAACCTCTACCAACTAGAAGGACAAGGACAGCAGATGCATGGGAACACCACCACCTGCAAGTTCCCATCCAAGTCACACACCATCCTGACTTGGAACTATATCACCGTTCCTTCACTGTCACTGGGTCAAAATCCTGTAACTCCCTTCCTAACAGCACTGTGGGTGTACCTACCCCACATGGACTGCAGCAGTTCAAGAAGGCAACTCACCACCACCTTCTCAAGGGCAATTAAGGATGGGCAATAAATGCTGGCCTAGCCAGTGATGCCCACATCTCATGAATGAATAAAACAAAAACAAAAAATTCATCGCTGTAAATCGCTGTTTTTAGGCTTTCAGATTGTGTGAGCTGTTTGCACTCTCTTGGGCTTGTAGTTGACTACTGCTGTGTGACTTTAAATAGTATAGATGCAAAGCACAGTGTCATTGGGTCTTGTTCTGTATCTTCCTCAGAGCTTGCAGTCAGTCAGGCAGGAATCCTGTGGTGAGATTGAACTCATCTCTCGTGACTCTCAGTATGGTTCTCACAAAGCCTCTCAAACGTGAGCCATTATTACTGTAGTGCAATTTTTGATTTCATTCTCCATCTCATGAACCTAATTCCATTCATTCTGCACGAAATAATTTTTAGTTGAGGCTGCTCTGTTATTCCCCTGTTGTTAGTGATGTTCTATTGAAGCTACCGCCCGCCTCAAACCGGGCAGCCCCCGGTCAGTAAGGTTCTGTCCTGCCACAGTCCACCTGCTTCAATGGGTGCTTGGAGCTCAGGGTCATTGCCCGACAAGTGGACTGTAACACCGCACCAAACAGCACGACCAAAAAAGGAAAGAAGGTACCAGCCCTTCGTTTTGTGTCCTGGCCTGTTGGAAGACCTTACACAAATCAACGATTCTCGGAAGACCGCCATCATTAACAACGAGCTCAGTAGACTCAATGTGGACATTGCAGCACTTCAGGAGACACGCCTCCCTGCGAGTGGATCTCTAGCAGAGCAAGACTACACCTTCTTCTGGCAGGGTAGGGATCCTGAAGAACCAAGACAGCATGGAGTGGGCTTCGCCATCAGAAACTCTTTGCTCAGTATGATAGAGCTTCCCTCAAATGGCTCGGAACGCATACTGTCCATCCGACTGTTCACTGCCTCTGGTCCAGTACACCTACTCAGCATCTATGCTCCAACACTCTGCTCCCCACCTGAAGCTAAAGACCAGTTCTACAAGGAACTCCATAATATCATTAGTAGCATCCCCAATACTGAACACCTGTTCCTGCTGGGGGACTTTAATGCCAGGGTTGGGGCCGACCATGACTCATGGCCCTCCTGCCTTGGGTGCTATGGCATTGGAAGGATGAATGAGAATGGACAGAGACTGCTTGAGTTGTGTACCTTTCATAACCTCTGCATCACCAACTCATTCTTTCACACTAAACCCTGTCACCAGGTTTCTTGGAGGCACCCAAAATCACGTCGTTGGCACCAGCTGGACCTCATCGTCACAAGGCGAGCCTCTTTAAACAGCGTTCAAATCACACGCAGCTTCCACTGTGCGGACTGCGACACCGACCACTCCCTGGTGTGCAGCGAGGTTAGCCTCAAACCAAAGAAGCTGCATCACTCCAAGCAGAAGGGCCGCCCGAGCATCAACACTAACAGAATTTCTCATCCACAGCTGTTACGTAAGTTTCTAAATTCACTCAAAAAAGCCCTTCAAAACACTGCTGCAGGGGATGCAGAGACCAAGTGGGCCTACATCAGAGACGCCATCTTTGACTCAGCAATGACCACCTTTGGCAAATGTGTGAAGCGGAATGCAGACTGGTTTCAATCTCACATTGAAGAGCTGGAACCTGTCATAGCCGCTAAGCGCATTGAACTGCTGAACTACAAGAAAGCCCCCAGCGAGTTAACATCCGTAGCACATAAAGCAGCCAGAAGCACTGCACAAAGAACAGCCAGGCGCTGTGCAAATGACTACTGGTAACACCTATGCAGTCATATTCAGCTGGCCTCCGACACCGGAAACATCAGAGGAATGTATGATGGCATTAAGAGAGCTTTGGGCCAACCGTCAGGAAGATCGCCCCCCCTCAAATCTAAATCAGGGGACACAATCACTGACCAACGCAAGCAAATGGACCGCTGGGTGGAACACTACCTAGAACTGTACTCCAGGGAAAATGTTGTCACTGAGACCGCTCTCAATGCAGCCCAGTCTCTGCCAGTCATGGATGAGCTGGACGTACAGCCAACAAAATCGGAACTCTGATGCCACTGATTCTCTAGCCAGCGGAAAAACCCCTGGGAAGGATGGCATTACCCCTGAAATCATCAAGAGTGCCAAGCCTGCTATACTTTCAGCATTCTACGAACTGCTTTGCCTGTGCTGGGACGAGGGAGCAGTACCACAGGACATGCGCGATGCCAATATCATCACCCTCTATAAGAATAGGGGTGACCGCGGTGACTGCAACAACTACCGTGGAATCTCCCTGCTCAGCATAGTGGGGAAAGTCTTCACTCGAGTCGCTTTAAACAGGCTCCGGAAGCTGGCTGAGCGTGTCTACCCTGAGGCACAGTGTGGCTTTCGAGCGGAGAGATCCACCATTGACATGCTGTGGTCCCTTCGACAGCTGCAGGAGAAATGCCGCGAACAACAGATGCCCCTCTATGTTGCTTTCATTGATCTCACCAAAGCCTTTGACCTTGTCAGCAGACGTGGTCTCTTCAGACTACTAGAAAAGATTGGATGCCCACCGAAGCTACTAAGTATCATCACCTCATTCCATGACAATATGAAAGGTACAATTCAGCATAGTGGTGCCTCATCAGACCCCTTTCCTATCCTGAGTGGCGTGAAACAGGGCTGTGTTCTCGCACCTACACTGTTTGGGATCTTCTTCTTCCTGCTGCTCTCTCACGCGTTCAAGTCTTCAGAAGAAGGAATTTTCCTCCACGCAAGATCAGATGGCAGGTTGTTCAACCTTGCCCGTCTAAGAGCGAAGACCAAAGTACGGAAAGTCCTCATCAGGGAACTCCTCTTTGCTGACGATGCTGCATTAACATCTCACACTGAAGAGTGTCTGCAGAGTCTCATCGACAGGTTTGCGGCTGCCTGCAACGAATTTGGCCTAGCCATCAGCCTCAAGAAAACGAACATCATGGGACAGGACGTCAGAAATGCTCCATCCATCAATATTGGCGACCACGCTCTGGAAGTGGTTCAAGAGTTCACCTACTTCGGCTCAACTATCACCAGTAACCTGTCTCTCGATGCAGAATTCAACAAGCGCATGGGAAAGGCTTCCACTGCTATGTCCAGACTGGCCAAGAGAGTGTGGGACGGAACATGGAACACAAAAGTCCAAGTGTTTCAAGCCTGTGTCCTCAGTACCTTGCTCTATGGCAGCGAGGCCTGGACAACGTACGTCAGCCAAGAGCGACGTCTCAATTCATTCCATCTTCGCTGCCTCCGGAGAATCCTTGGCATCAGGTGGCAGGACCGTATCTCCAACACAGAAGTCCTCGAGGCGGCCAACATCCCCAGCATATACACCCTACTAAGCCAGCGGCGCTTGAGATGGTTTGGCTATGTGAGCCGTATGGAAGATGGCAGGATCCCCAAGGATGTACTGTACAGCGAGCTCATCACTGGTATCAGACCCACTGGCCGTCCACGTCTCCGCTTTAAAGACGTCTGCAAACGCGACATGAAGTCCTGTGACATTGACCACAAGTCATGGGAGTCAGTTGCCAGTGATCGCCAGAGCTGGTGGACAGCCATAAAGGCAGGGCTAAAGTGTGGCGAGTTGAAGAGACTTAGCAGTTGGCAGGAAAAAAGACAGAAGCGCAAGGAGAGAGCCAACTGTGTAACAGCCCCGACAACCAATTTTATCTGCAGCACCTGTGGGAGAGTCTGTCACTCTCGAATTGGCCTTTATAGCCACTCCAGGCGCTGCTCCACAAACCACTGACCACCTCCAGGCGCTTACCTTGAGACAAGGAGGCCAAAGAAGAAGAAGAAGAAGATTGAAGCCAGAGACAAGTGAGGGATAGTGACATTTGAAGAAAGGATCAGACAAGGCCTGGCGTATAAAGGTCACCTTCAAAAAAAAAGAAAAGAAAATGGGGTTAGATACAGAGTAAAGCTCCCTCTACATTGTCCCCATCAAACACTGCCAGGACAGGTACAGCACTGTGAAGAGACATCTCCTGGTTGTCTGATTGTTAAATCTTCCAGGAATAAATGTGTCGAAAAATCCTTTCCCATTCATAAAACCAAGTTCACTCTGAAAAAAAAAACGGGGTTAGATACAGAGTAAAGCTCCCTCTACACTGTCCCCATCAAACACTCCCAGGACAAGGTACAGCACGGGGGTTAGATACAGAGTAAAGCTCCCTCTACACTGTCCCCATCAAACACTCCCAGGACAAGGTACAGCACGGGGGTTAGATACAGAGTAAAGCTCCCTCTACACTGTCCCCATCAAACACTCCCAGGACAGGTAGTGCACGGGGTTAGATACAGAGTAAAGCTCCCTCTACACAATAACCTCTATTTATAGAGGGTGTTTAATGTGGTAAAATATCACCAGATGCTTAAAAAAAACAAAAAAAAAAAACGGGGTTAGATACAGAGTAAAGCTCCCTCTACACTGTCCCCATCAAACACTCCCAGGACAGGTACAGCACTGGGATTGGCTGCTCTCTGATTTGGGAGCCTGAGTGTTGAGAGCCTCAACGAGGTGCAGCTGAGAGTGCTGGTGGCAGTTGGAGGTTGCAGAGGTGGAGAGAGGAGCTGCACTGAGCAAGGGAGAGCAGCTACCAACAAGCAGAGGAAAACTCCAACAACAGTCTCCATTAAAGAGAAGAAAGGGACATTTTGTGGAAACAAGGCTTTGTCTGGAGGTGGGTGCTGAACACCAGTAATTTACTTTGGACTGTTGGGGGAGGAACAAGTGGCTGGAACAACAAGGGGTGGGGCTGCCAATTCAACAGGAATCTGTGCTGCTGCAAAAGCACACAGGGAAGCTCCCTCCCCACCCCAATTGCCAAGCCTGGGTCAGCTGAAGCTGCCCAGCTAAACAGACGGAAGGGGATAGATAGTGCCTGGGCAGCTTCAGCTGACCCAGGTGAAGACGACTCCCCCAACCAGAAGACCGGAAGACCAACTTCAAAGACTGTTTGTTTTAAGTGTACTGTGAGCACCACCTCCAGAAAGCAAGTCATCCCTTCCAGCCTGCCTTTGCCTCTCCTCTCTTACCTCAGCCTCTCCACTAACCTGTTGTTTGTTTGTTTGTCTTTTCAAATTTTTCTGTGAATCTGTTATTTAGTGTGCAAGTCCACAATTTGGGGTGGGTTTAGCTCTTGGACCCATGGCAAGCCCTTCATCACCGGTGGCGGGGCCCTCTACTACCTACGCAGCTGCAGCTTCTGTGGCTGCCCACGTGGCCCCGTCACCCTTTAAATTATTGACATGCAGCCATGGGGTGAAGAGCTATCCCCACCCCAACATGTCTATTGAGGCCTGCGTTAAGGCAATGGCCGTGGTTGTCGGCCCCTCGGCCATTGTTGCGGCCTCAAAGATGTATGGGAAGGCTGTGTTCTTTCTGAAGACCGAGCGGGCGGTGTCCCTGGCCCTGAGTAAAGGGCTCACTGTGGGGGGGACCTTCCTGCCAGTGGACCCTCTGGGGGCCACTGCGCATCGGATAATGTTGTCCAACGTCCCACCCTTCATTCCCAGTGAGCTCCTCCTCCCCCACCTGCACCATCTGGGGGAGGTGAGGTCGGGGATCACCCCAGTCCGGCTTGGTCTTCGGGAGCACAGCCTCCAACATGTCTACTCCTTCCGCCGCCAGTTATTTATGCAGCTGGCGCGGGAGGAGGACACGGAGGGCCAATTTAATGTGGAGTTCCAGGGGACGGCCTACCGCGTCTTTTGGACCTCGGACGGGGCGCGGTGCCACGTCTGCAAGGGGGTGGGGCATGTTCGGAAGAACTGCCCCAACCTCCCGGCCGCCAGCTCCACCTCGGCGGCCCAGAGTGGTTCCACAGCACCTCCTCCCACTCCCCCCGCACATCCAACAGACACCGCTCAGTCGGTTCCGGAGGCTGTGGTTTTCACAGCCTCTGGCGGGGAGGGGAGCGTCCGTCCGAGCGGAAGGAAGACGCGGGGAAAAAAGAAACATCGTGAGGCGCGTCCCCTGGACACTTTGACTCAACCCGAGCCTGAGCTCAGCCCAAAGCCCATTCCCATGGAATCCACCTGTCCCAGGGCTGGGCTCAGGCCCAGGGTGACGAAAAAAGGAAAAAAGGGTGCGGAGGCGGAGGCCTCTGATGACATGGAGGTCTCTGAGTCTCCGCGCCCAAGTGCGAAAAAGAGGAGAAGGCACCCCTCCACAGAAATAACACAGGGCCCTGAGGTGCAGGGCCCATCTGTTGGAGGGGAGCTGCCTCCTGTTTCTGGTCCTCAGGTGCCCCCTACCGCCACCACCAAGGCTGCAAAGTCCGGGCAGGTGCTCCCTATTCCTCAGGATGGAGGGGAGGGGATGGCCCCGGTACGTGAGGCCCCTCCTGAAGGAGTAAGTGGGGCCCTGCTTGTGGTGGGGGAGCCTGGGGAAACCGCCCATTCCGCCACTGCGACTGGGTCGGGTGTCCTGAATGAAGGGGAGGGCGAGGCCCCAGAGGGTTGGGCCTCCCAGCCGGAGTCCACCACCAACCAGGAGACACCCGACCCAGTTATAACTGAGAATGCTGCCCCATCTGCTGGGCCTGTGGGTGCTGGCGGAGCGGGAGATGGCCTCCTCTCGCCGCCTCCAGTCTCGGCTCCGGCTGGTTTCCCGGAGTCCGGAACTTCTGTCTCCCCTGGACCAGTCATTGGCCTGGGGATGGAGGTGGAGGGGGGTCCTGAACCGCTGGTGCCTACAGGCTCCAGTTTCACAATAGAACCCAGAGAGGACTCCTCCGCCATCGATCCTGGGGGTGGGATCGTGACGGAGGCGGGACCAGCTGGCGCGGCCGGGACGTCCGCCCCACAGTGTGTGGTGGATGTGTTGGCCGCTGGCGGTGACGACCCGGAGGAGGATGGGGATTCGGTGCGGGGCACGGAGGATGATCTTGATTCCATCGCCAGTGAGGTGGTGGAGTCCCTCGTGCCTCCCACCGAATCTCCTCTCATCCCCACGGCGGAACTCCGGGATTTCCTCGCGGCTTGCAGGGGTTGCCGCAATAAAGTTCAGCTGGCCCTCGACCGTTGGTCGAATCTGGCGCTGATCATCCAGTCCGTCCGTGCCGCCCTTAAGATAGCGGGCAAGCGCGCGGACGTGAAACTGGTTGAGAGGTGCCGTTTTAATGTGTTCCTCAATGGGTTGCTGGGGGAGTGGAGGGCCAGGTGCACTTCCACTCCCTCCTCACAGTGAGCTGTTGGTGACGGGTTTTAAGTACCTTTGACATGAAGATAACCATAGCCAGCCTCAACATCAACGGCAGCAGAGGGGCTCACCGCAGATTTCACAATCTCTCAGTCCTTAGGGAAGGGAGATACGCGGTGAGCTTTCTGCAGGAAACCCACACCGTTCCGGGAGACGAAGCCACCTGGCTCCTGGAGTGGCAGGGTGGGGTCTACATGAGTCACCTCACCCCTATTTCTAGTGGGGTGGCTATCTTGTTGGCCCCGACTTTTCAGCCGGAGATCTTGGGGGTCAAGGAGCTAGTGCCGGGCCGCTTGCTCCACCTCGCCGTTCGCCTGGGTAGCGTGCCGCTCCACTTTGTGAACGTGTACGCGCCCAGGCCCGGCGCTTTGCAAGCGCGCTTCTTTGAAGAAGTGTCCGCTCTCTTGAGCTCCATCGATAGCGGCGAGTGCATCATCCTCGGGGGGGATTTTAACTGCACCCTCGAGGTGGGGGATCGCTCCGGTCCCCAGCGCGGCCAAGCGTCGGTGGAGAAGTTGAGGGGACTGATCAGCTCCCTTAACTTGGTGGACGTCTGGCGGAATCTCCATCCCGACTCCAGCGCCTTCACGTGGAGGTCTGGAGGAGGGGGGTCGCGAATCGACCGCCTCTACATTTCGCAGGCGTACGTCTCCCGCGTTTCGGCGGCCTCCATGCGGCTGGTGCCGTGCTCGGACCACCGCCTGGTGTGGGCGGAGTTCACTCCGCTCCGCACGCGGGCGGGGTCCGCGTACTGGCACTTTAACAACCGGCTGCTGGAGGACGTGCGATTTCGGGACTCGTTCTGTCGATTCTGGGCCAACTGGAGAAGGAAGCAGGGGGGCTTCCCCTCCTTGAGGCTATGGTGGGATGTGGGCAAGACTCACATCCGCGTCTTCTGTCAGGAGTACGCGAAGGGGTCGACCAAGAGGCGGGAAGCCGAGATCGGGCGCCTTGAGAGGGAGGTGCTCGACTTGGAATCCCGCCTCGGTCATGCCGTCACGGACCCGGCCCTGTGGCAGGCGTACAAAGAGAAGAAGGGCGCGCTGAGGAACCTGCAGCTCATAGGGTCCCGAGGCGCGTACGTGAGGTCGCGGATCCAGATCCTGGAAGATTTGGACCGCGCCTCACCCTTCTTCGACTCGCTGGAAAAATGGCGGGGGGTCCGTAAGCAGCTCGTCGAGCTGCTGGCCGACGACGGATCCTCCATCACGGATCCGGAGGGAATGGGCCTCCTGGGCCGGACGTATTACAGTGCGTTGTTCTCTCCGGATCCGTCCAGCGAGGATGCGCGCAGAGTTTTGTGGGAGGACCTGCCGCAGGTCAGCCCGGAGGGCGCCGAAGGATTGGAGGCTCCGCTCACGTTGGCGGAGCTGACTGGCGCCCTCCACCAGCTCTCGAGGGGCAAATCCCCAGGGCTGGATGGGTTGACCGTGGAGTTCCTCAGGGCGTTCTGGGACGTCCTGGGGGACGATTACGCGCGGGTCCTGGGGGAAAGCCTGGCGACCGGGGAGATGCCCCTCTCGTGGCGCAGGGCGGTCATCGTCCTGCTGCCGAAGAGGGGCGATCTCCGCCTGCTTAAAAACTGGCGTCCGGTCTCCCTCCTCAGCACGGATTATAAGATCTTTGCCCGGGCTATGTCTACCCGCCTGGGCTCCGTGCTGGCCCACATGATCCACCCCGACCAGTCCTACACGGTCCCGGGCCGGTCCATCCAGGACAACATCCACCTGGTCCGGGACCTGATCCATCTTTCCCAGAGGACTGGTCAGTCGGTCGCCTTTCTCTCCCTCGATCAGGAGAAGGCGTTCGACAGGGTGGATCACGATTACCTTTTCGGGACTCTGCGCGCTTTCGGACTCGGGCCGCATTTCATGGCCCGGGTCCGACTTTTATACGCCGCCGCAGAGTGTCTAGTCAAAGTTAACGGGTCCTTGACGGCGCCCCTTCGATTTGGGAGAGGAGTGCGTCAGGGGTGCCCCATGTCCGGCCAATTGTATACCATCTGCGTGGAGCCCTTCCTGTGCCTGCTTCGCAGGAGGTTGACGGGATTGGCTCTGCGCGAGCCGGCCATGCGGGTCGTCCTCTCGGCTTACGCCGACGACGTGCTCCTCGCAATCACAGATCCCGTTGACTTGCGGAGGATGCGCGACTGCCAGCAGACCTTTTCTGCCGCGTCCTCCGCGAGGATCAATTGGGAGAAATGTTCCGGACTCCTGGTTGGTCAGTGGCGGGTGGACTCCCTGCCGGAGGAGATGACACCTTTTGCGTGGAGCACCACGCACCTCCTCTATCTGGGAGTCCACCTTAGCCCCGCTGAGGAAGCCTGGCCGGCAAACTGGCAGGAGTTGGAGGCGAAAGTCACCGCTCGGCTGGGGCGCTGGACAGGACTGCTCCGAGTGCTTTCCTACAGGGGCCGAGCGTTGGTCATAAACCAACTGGTGGCCTCCATGCTGTGGTACCGGTTGGTCACTTTGGCCCCGCCCCCTGTATTTGCCACCAAGATCCAGAAGAAACTCGTCGATTTCTTCTGGGGCAAGAGGAAACACTGGGTCTCTGCCGCGGTCCTGAGTCTCCCGATCGAGGAGGGCGGTCAGTCGCTGGTGTGCGTCCGCACCCAGGCTGCGACTCTCCGCCTTCGGACCCTGCAGAGATACCTGTACGTCGAGCGTCCTCCCAGATGGTGTGCGCTGGCGACGTATTTTTTCCGCCAGTGTCACTGCCTTCAAGACGACACGCAGCTCCCGGTGGAGTCCGTTAGCCGCGCCTCTCTGAGGGAGTTGCCTGTCTTTTACCGGGATCTTTTCCGAGTCTGGAACATGGTCGCCTCCAGTCAGGGCGCTCCCCCGCCGGCGGAGGAGAGCGCCTCGGCTGTCCGGGCGGCCGACTCCGGGGACGGTCCGGCGGGCGGAGGAGTAGCCGAAACCCCCGGGACGCCCCTCACTGCGGGTGGCGAGGGGGCTCGGGAGTGCGGAGCGATCCCGGCCGAGCTGACCCCCGCTGGGCCGGAACTGCTCATCGGACCCAGGCCCCGAAACCCTCCTCGGGAGCCGGTCCCGCACAACCCGAGCCGCCTCTCGGGAATGCCCTCCGTGCCATTCCAATCGGCGCGGAGGGGTTTCCTGTACGGGCTGCTCCTGCACACTCTCCACTTCCTCGCCCTCGTCAGCCGGCCGGACACGCCCTGGCGGTCCGCGTTGCCAACTGGCGGCGAGGGGAAACCCCGATGGAGGTCTCTCTACGCGGGAGTCTTCCCCCTTTACATCGGGGACCTGGGGTGGAGGGTGCTGCACAGAGCAGTCCCGTGCAATAGGCTTTTAAGTAGGTTCACGGACTCCCAGGCCACCTGTACTTTCTGCGGCCTGGACGAGTCCGTGTTCCACATTTATACGGAGTGTGCGAGGTTGCAGCCCCTATTTGAGTATCTGAAGGGGCTGCTCCTCAAATTCTGGCTGCACTTCAGTCCCACGCTCCTGATCTTTGGGCACCCGGTGCGGAGGGGCGTGGGCCGGGAGGAGGATCTCCTCGTCGGTCTGCTCCTGGGCCTGGCCAAGGTGGCAATTCACAGGTCCAGGTTGCGGGCCGTCGGGGGGTCCGTCCTCCCCGATTGCCTGCCCCTCTTCCGCGGTTACGTTCGCGCCCGGGTGTCCCTGGAAAAGGAGCATGCGGTGTCCGCCGGTACGCTTGAGGCCTTCCGCGACCGGTGGGCACCGCAGGGACTGGAGTGCATCGTCGACGCCGAGAATGGCATTTTAATTTGAGTTTTTTTGTTTATTTATCTGTTTTAATAAAGTTATTTTAAAACTGTAAATATGTACATAAAGGGGGCCTGAGGGATAAAGGCCCCCTCGATGTGAAAAATATAAAAGGGGCCTGGGGTATAAAGGTCACCTTCAAAAAAAAAAGGAAAAGAAAAAAAAAAACTGGGTTAGATACAGAGTAAAGCTCCCTCTACAAAAAAAAACAGGGAAAAAAAGGGGTTAGATACAAAATAAAGCTCCCTCTACACTGTCCCAATCAAAAAAAGAAAAAAAAGGTTTCGATACATAGCTGCAGGCATAGGCATTTAGACCCTCAAGCCTATTCTGCCATTCAATGAAATAATTGCTGAAATTTGAGATGGAGATACCTATTGCAGGTGTGTTTGCTCAAGACAGACTCACTGTCCAAAAGCTCCCATGCATATAATCTGCTCTGACATATCTTCATCTTGATTATTTTTTTTTTATTCGCTCGGGGGATGTGGGCATCGCTGGCTCGGGCAGCATTTATTGCCCCTCCCTAATTGCTCTTGAGAAGGTGGTGGTGAGCTGCCTTCTTGAACCACTTGGAGGGAACTTGCAAGTGGTGGAGGGAGTGAATATTTAAGGTGGTGGATGGGGTGCCAATCAAGTGGGCTGCTTTGTCCTGGATAATGACAATCTTTTTGAGTGTTGTCTGAATGAAAGAGTTTGGCTGGCAGTGTTGACACATTCTAATCAGAACATGGGCACGATGCTGTTAAACGCACTTTACTGGATTTTGATGATCCTCGAGGCATTGTTATTAGGGCTCAGGGGTGGAGTTGGGTGTGTTCTTGACCTGTGGCCTCACTCTAAGTCGTCTGCTGCTCTCCAATTTGTAGAGACTTCGCACAGCGAGCGACACAGAACAGACAAGAAGAGAAAGGAAGCTAGCTGGCTCTCTGGTTCTCTCACCCTCTCACTCTTTCTGTCTTTTTGTCTCTCTCTCTCTGTTTCGTTCTCTGTCTCTTCCTCCCTCTCTGTCTGTCTCTGTCTCTCTCTCTCTCACTCTTAGTCTCTTTGTCTTGTCTCTCTCCCTCTCTGTCTCTCTCTGTTTCTCTCTCTCTCTATGACTCACTCTCTCCTTCTCTGTTTCGTTCTCTCTCTCTCTTGCTCTCTCTCTCTGTGACTGCACTGCCATCTGTCCAAGTTGCTTGTAGACTCTGGAGTTCCCCACACGTGGCAGAGGGCACCTTGTGCTCAGTGCCTTCTGATTTGAAACGTCCCTTGATTCACGCAAGAACATGCTCACCTTTGCGCTTCTGAGCTTCACCTCATGGACAACACAAATAAAATTAGCTGCAAGAACAATGTGTGATTGGCTGCAATTTGGGCCCACGTTCAATGTTGCCAGTTTCTGCATCAATTCCTGGGTTAATGCATTCATCTTTTGCTGCTTTCTCTGCAG
The DNA here is from genome assembly GCF_036365525.1 of Heterodontus francisci. Taxonomy (NCBI): domain Eukaryota; kingdom Metazoa; phylum Chordata; class Chondrichthyes; order Heterodontiformes; family Heterodontidae; genus Heterodontus; species Heterodontus francisci. Next base: position 4,193,709 of record NC_090402.1, on the reverse strand, counting down.
GATCCACAGGGACTGATCCTGACTGAACAGTATCAGCAATTATAGAATATAAGGTAAAGAAATGATGTTGAATGTGTAGAAGCTTGTCTGAGACACAGGGAAAGAGCTGTGGGGAGGTCTGTGCACATAAAAAGGGGAGCACTGAAAATGATAAAAGGAATTACAGAATCACACAGCACAAAGGGAGGCCATTCGTCCCAGCATTCCTGTGCTGGTTCTTTGAAAGAGCTATCCAATTAATCTCATTGAGAGGTTAGATTTGGAACAGTGAAGGTTAAAAGGAGAATCTAACAGACATTTTCAACATTATAATAAGTTTTAAGAGGGGTAAATAGTGACAAATTGATTACACAGGCTGGTGAATTGGTAGCGAGGGGGCCCTGACTGAGGATTGTCAGTAGCAGAATGATGATGGATGTAAGAAAATATTTGTTCAAACTGATGGTTATTGGGGTAGGGAATGGCCAATGTGTGATTCTGAGGGTTATTGGGGTAGGGAATGGCCAGTGTGAGATTCTGAGGGTTATTGAGGTAGGAAATGGCCAGTGTGTGACTCCGAGGGTTATTGGGGTAGGGATGGCCAGTGTGTGACTCTGAGGGTTATTGGGGTAGGGAATGTCCAGTGTGTGACTCTGAGGGTTATTGGGGTTGGGAATGTCCAGTGTGTGACTCTGAGGGTTATTGGGGTAGGGATGGCCAGTGTGTGACTCTGATGGTTATTGGGGTAGGGAATGGCCAGTGTGAGATTCTGAGGGTTATTGAGGTAGGAAATGGCCAGTGTGTGATTCTGAGGGTTATTGGGGTAGGGAATGGCCAGTGTGTGACTCCGAGGGTTATTGGGGTAGGGATGGCCAGTGTGTGACTCTGAGGGTTATTGGGGTAGGGAATGTCCAGTGTGTGACTCTGAGGGTTATTGGGGTTGGGAATGTCCAGTGTGTGACTCTGAGGGTTATTGGGGTAGGGATGGCCAGTGTGTGACTCTGAGGGTTATTGGGGTAGGGAATGGCCAGTGTGTGACTCTGAGGGTTATTGGGGTAGGGAATGGCCAGTGTGTGACTCTGAGGGTTATTGGGGTAGGGATGGCCAGTGTGTGACTCTGAGGGTTATTGGGGTAGGGAATGTCCGGTGTGTGACTCTGACGGTTATTGGGGTAGGGAATGTCCAGTGTGTGACTCTGAGGGTTATTGGGGTAGGGAATGTCCAGTGTGTGACTCTGAGGGTTATTGGGATAGGGATGGCCAGTGTGTGACTCTGAGGGTTATTGGGGTAGGGAATGGCCAGTGTGTGACTCTGAGGGTTATTGGGGTAGGGAATGGCCAGTGTGTGACTCTGAGGGTTATTGGGATAGGGAATGGCCAGTGTGTGACTCTGAGGGTTATTGGGGTAGGGAATATCCAGCCTGTGATTCTGAGGGTTATTGGGGTAGGGAATATCCAGCCTGTGATTCTGAGGGTTATTGGGGTAGGGAATGGCCAGTGTGTGATTCTGAGAGTTATTGGGGTAGGGAATATCCAGCCTGTGATTCTGAGGGTTATTGGGGTAGGGAATGGCCAGCCTGTGATTCTGAGGGTTATTGGGGTAGGGAATGGCCAGTGTGTGATTGAGGGTTATTGGGGTAGGGAATGGCCAGTGTGTGATTGAGGGTTATTGAGGTAGGGAATGGCCAGTGTGTGATTCTGAGGGTTATTGAGGTAGGGAATATCCAGCATGTGATTCTGAGGGTTATTTGGGTAGGGAATGTCCAGTGTGTGACTCTGAGGGTTATTGGGGTAGGGAATGTCCAGTGTGTGACTCTGAGGGTTATTGGGGTAGGGAATATCCAGCCTGTGATTCTGAGGGTTATTGGGGTAGGGAATATCCAGCCTGTGATTCTGAGGGTTATTGGGGTAGGGAATGGCCAGTGTGTGATTCTGAGAGTTATTGGGGTAGGGAATATCCAGCCTGTGATTCTGAGGGTTATTGGGGTAGGGAATGGCCAGCCTGTGATTCTGAGGGTTATTGGGGTAGGGAATGGCCAGTGTGTGATTGAGGGTTATTGGGGTAGGGAATGGCCAGTGTGTGATTGAGGGTTATTGAGGTAGGGAATGGCCAGTGTGTGATTCTGAGGGTTATTGAGGTAGGGAATATCCAGCATGTGATTCTGAGGGTTATTTGGGTAGGGAATGTCCAGTGTGTGACTCTGAGGGTTATTGGGGTAGGGAATGTCCAGTGTGTGACTCTGAGGGTTATTGGGGTAGGGAATGGCCAGTGTGTGATTCTGAGGGTTATTGAGGTAGGGAATGGCCAGTGTGTGATTCTGAGGGTTATTGAGGTAGGGAATATCCAGCATGTGATTCTGAGGGTTATTGGGGTAGGGAATGTCCAGTGTGTGACTCTGAGGGTTATTGGGGTAGGGAATGTCCAGTGTGTGACTCTGAGGGTTATTGGGGTAGGGAATGGCCAGTGTGTGATTCTGAGGGTTATTGGGGTAGGGAATGGCCAGTGTGTGATTCTGAGGGTTATTGAGGTAGGGAATATCCAGCATGTGATTCTGAGGGTTATTGAGGTAGGGAATGGCCAGTGTGTGACTCTGAGGATTATTGGGGTAGTGAATAGCCAGCATGTGATTCTGAGGGTTATTGGGGTAGGGAATGTCCAGTGGGTGACTCTGAGGGTTATTGGGGTAGGGAATATCCAGTGTGCGACTCTGAGGGTTATTGAGGTAGGGAATATCCAGCATGTGATTCTGAGGGTTATTGGGGTAGGGAATGTCCAGTGGGTGACTCTGAGGGTTATTGAGGTAGGGAATATCCAGTGTGTGACTCTGAGGGTTATTGGGGTAGGGAATGGCCAGTGTGTGACTCTGAGGGTTATTGGGGTAGGGAATGGCCAGTGTGTGACTCTGAGGGTTATTGGGGTAGGGAATGGCCAGTGTGTGACTCTGAGGTTTATTGGGGTAGGGAATGGCCAGTGTGTGACTCTGAGGGTTATTGGGGTAGGGAATGGCCAGTGTGTGACTCTGAGGGTTATTGGGGTAGGGAAGGGCCAGTGCATGATCCTGGAGAATCCTCACTCGCTCCCACCAAGCCAACTCTGACACCTGGTGTTCCTGACCACTGAGGGCCACTTCGAAGTCCATCTGGCCCCCTTTAACACTCACTGCAAAGTCTGGCTCCAGCTCAATGAATGTCCCTCAATCCCTCACACCTTTTCTTGGGATTGGGGAGAGGAATAATTCTCCTCCGTGGACAACCACACACACCCATCAAAAATCAGAACATCAGGGTCTTGGTGTAGGGTAACCCTTTGTCCCCTCGTCCCCACACAACCAAAATCCAGTAAGTGAGATTCTCCCTCCCACTTCACCACCATACCCTATCCCTGAACTTGCAGCTATCCTTTCCCCTCTCATGCCCTCTCTGAGCTCATTTTGTCCATACTTCCTTGACCCTATTTCCACTAAACTGCTGGAGTTGGGTTATCAGGAGTTTAGTCGGAATAGAGGTCAAGTGAGCAGGAGGTGGGTCTGATGGAGAAGATGAGTTTGATGAGGGCATGATGTAGATAGGAGAGAAGCTCGAGGAAGATGCGAGATCAGGGTGAGGTCAGCGGGGAGCATTCCAGAAAGTTTGTCCCAGTAAGCTCGGAGTAGGGAGGGTAGAAGTAGAGGGAGTTGAGGAAGATGTCTCCACTAGAGAGAAATTGAAAGGCACTGAGCAGATTCACAGGAGTGTTATCAGACAAAAATTGCCACTAAGCCACAAAAGGACAAGTGACTAGAAGCTTAGTCAAAGAGATAGGTTTTAAAGAACATCGTAAAGGGGCAGAGAGAGATAGAGAAGTGGAATGGGTCAGTGAGGGGATTCCGAACATTATGTGATAGCGGTTTAATGCTGGAATGGGCAATCACTGCCCCACCTATGGATGGTAACAGTACTGCAGGTAAATGTTGCAGTTCCCTATTGAGGCAGTATTTACACAGGAGCTTTCCATTAAAACCCTTCTCAGGTCTGCAAACGAAACCCGACCCGAGCCCGGCAGAACCACATCCGACCTGAACCCGACCCGAGCCCGGCAGAACCACATCCGACCTGAACCCGACCCGAGCCTGGCAGAACCACATCCGACCTGAACCCGACCCGAGCCCGGCAGAACCACATCCGACCTGAACCCGACCCGAGCCTGGCAGAACCACATCCGACCTGAACCCGACCCGAGCCCGGCAGAACCACATCCGACCTGAACCCGACCCGGACCGAGTTCTTTCATTTTCTCCCGCGCCCGACCCGACCACTGGAATAAAGTTGATTATATTAAAGAGTTTGTGCTCTACCTTCGATGGAATCACCCACTGCAGACTGGTGCAGAGTCCGGATGCATGTTTCCCGCCTTGACCTCCCGGCTGTCACTGTGTCCGACTCGGCCCAACCCGACCCGAGCCCGAATGCCGGACCTGGAAGAGTGACCCGACCCGACCCCACCCACGTCGTCAGTTCCCATTGGGTTCGGGTCGGGCATGCTCTACTTCTCAAGCATTTGGAACTGGAATTGTGCAACTCACTCACTATTGGTTGGTGGTTTATCATAGACATGGAGGCCACAGGTTAATGACTGTGATGTCCTGTTTTACAGCCCAGGTTTTCATCATAATCCCTCCTGTCAGATGCTCACAGGAAAGAGAGAGAAACATACCAATCTGCATTTTCACACAGCTGGTAGAGGATTGGAGAGTAGGTCACCTTTACCTGGGCAAATGCATGACATCGGGGGCAGGATGGGGGCTGCCGGGGAGGTGGTGAGAAAGCAACTTTGGGCGCAACCATCTTTTTCTCCTTATCCTCTCTGAACAGGCCTAGAATTTCCTGAAAAACGGCTGCTGATTTTTGGCGTAAATGATGGTGGAACTTTGGGTGTTTGATACTTAAGCCTATTATTACACGACACCAGGCCCGAACGTCCTCCATCTATTCTACCATTCGTGGAACCCTCATCAGTGTAGCTTAACCCCCCCACACTAAAAATGCAGCTCACCTGAATTCCTTGTGCCTCACTGACCCTCAAGTGACCCTCTCTCCTTCCCTGACTCTCTCTAACCCTCTCTGACACTCTGACTTTCTCTTCCTTCCTGAGCCTCTCTCCCTCCCCTGGCCCTCTCTCCCTCCCCTGGCCCTCTCTCCTTCCCCTGGCCCTCTCTCCCTCCCCTGGCCCCCTCTCCCTCCCCTGGCCCCCTCTCCCTCCCCTGGCCCTCTCTCCCTCCCCTGGCCCCCTCTCCCTCCCCTGGCCCCCTCTCCCTTCCCTGACCCTCTCTCCCTCCCCTGGCCCTCTCTCCCTCCCCTGGCCCCCTCTCCCTCCCCTGGCCCCCTCTCCCTCCCCTGACCCTCTCTCCCTCCCCTGGCCCTCTCTCCCTCCCCTGGCCCTCTCTCCCTCCCCTGACCCTCTCTCCCTCCCCTGGCCCTCTCTCCTACACTCACAATGGAATCCATTTCCCCTCTCATTATCATCTGGCTGGTGTGTGTTGAGTTGATATTCGATCATTGAACCTGATGTCCTGCTCACTCTATGCCAGAGCTGTTTTCACACATCAGCTCACCTACATCTGGAGTTAATGCCCAGAAATCAGCAGCACTTGTGGTCACTGTAATTCTGCTTCAGGAATGTTTTAGTTCGTGCTCTTGAGCAGGTTAAACCTGCCTTAACTCGACAAAAACCACAAACAATTGTTTGAAATCTCTGTGTCAAGCTTTCCAGAGACTCTCCATCTACAGTTTTCAAGGAACACATTTCATGTTGGCCACAGATTATTACAAGATTGTTTTCCGGTGAAGCAGTAGAATCATCAATATTTTAAAAGAGGTTGAAGGCCCCAGTCAGTGAGCATATGTTGAATATTTATCATCACCCAGAGTTTAACCTAAATTGGCATAAACAGCAACATAATGAGACAGCATTGAATTCACTTGAGTTATTCATGGTTTTGGAAAGAAACCCTATGATCTCATAAAGGAATGAGTTATTACTGTCAACTAGCCAACACTAATAATCAACTTTTAGCAGTTTATTCTAAATTTAAAACCGTGCAAAATCTTGGCTAATGAACCCAATGCAACCCAGGCACACAGCACTTACACCACGCAAACAGGCCATTTGCCCACTCCGTCCATGTCACTTAGAAATAGCTTTAATCATATTTACCTCACCCTGTTCCCATATCCCTTTAACTCGTCTTCCTTTATCCTCCTATTTCCAAGAAGAGCAGGGGAGTTCTCCCCAACATCCTGGAAAAATATTCATCCCTCAAACAACATTATAGAATAAAAATAAAATACTGCAGATGCTGGAAATCTGAAATAAAAACAAGAAATGCTGGAAATACTCAGCAGGTCTGGCAGCATCTGTGGAGAGAGAAGCAGAGTTAACATTTCAGGTCAGTGACCTTTCATCAGAACTGGCAGATATAAGAAATGTAAATGATTTTAGGCAAGTAAAGCGGGGAGTGGGGCAAGAGATAACAGAAGAGAAGATGTAGATAGGACAAGGTCACAGAATAGCTGACCAGAAGGTCATGGAACAAAGGCAAACAATATGTTAAGGGTGTGCTGAAAGACAAAGCGTTAGTTCAGATAGGGTGTTAATGGGCTGAAACCTGAACAGCCACAGCACAAACATGAAAAAAAAACAGTGGGTAGGCACAGTAGAAACAAACTGAACAAACTAAAATAAAATAAACACAAAAAAGAAAAAGGAAAAAAATAAAAAAATAACTAAAAATAAAAGTAAAAAGGGGGGCCCGTCATGCTCTGAAATTATTGAATTCAATGTTCAGTCTGGCAGGCTGTAGTGTGCCTAATCGGTAAATGAGATGTTGTTCCTCGAGCTTGCGTTGATGTTCACTGGAACACTGCAGCAATCCCAGGATAGAGATGTGAGCATGAGAGCGGGGGTAAGTGTTGAAATGGTGAGCAACAGGAAGCTCGGGGTCATGCTTTCGGACTGAGCGGAAGTGTTCCGCAAAGCGGTCACCCAGTCTGCGTTTGGTCTCCCCATAGAATATCTGGTCATTATCACATTTTGGTGTGTGGGAGCTTGCTGTGCACAAATTGGTTGCTGTGTTTCCTACATTACAACAGTGACTACACTTCAAATGTACCTCATTGGCTGGGAAGTGCTTTGGAATGTCCTGAGGTGATGAAAGGCAGTACAGAAATGCAGATCTGGCTTATTGTTGAGGTGAGACCTGAGCTCACTGTCTTTTTAACAGCCATGACCCGGTTTCACAGCCAGGATCTGATGCCTAGTTGAGCACAGCTTGAATATAAATGGCTAAAAAGCATAAAACAATTCTAAGATATCAGCCTGTCGTCCGGAAATCAAAGTCATGATTCACCTCAATTCGAGGTCAGTTGGGACAAGCAATGTTGCACCCTTGGGAATTCAACTACAGACTGAACCAGAACACACAGACGTCACCTCATGTATTACAAAGATGATCATAACTCTTAGCCAACTTCAGGGTAAAGGCATCTACTAAAGCTCAAGTGATAAATTCTACTTTCAAGCAATTCCAGGAGTGAGACAGAGAAAGGATTGGATTCTGCTCGCAGTGTCTCTGCATGACTGAATGGAGATACTATGAAGATGAATGGGAGTCATGCTTCAGTAACTCTTTCTGATGTATGTTGAGAAATTAATTTCTTCCCTTTTCAAAAGGCTCAAAGCGCAGAGTGCACACTTGGGTAATTGGGAGAAACATACAGAAAAGGGACCTGCCTTTGTTTGGGATGATTTAAACTCGGGCATTGCCATTTCGATCTTTGCTGGGGTTCAGTGGCAGCAACTACGAGTGACATTCAGTTAAGTATTTCATTGTTCTTTAGATTTCCTTGCCAGTTACTGACTACACCAAGAAATTTTGCTTTGCAAATTATTTGCCAATCCATCCTCCTTAATAAAGGCTCTTTTTTACTTTATAAAACCATCAGTTTGAAGCAGTGATGTCCCACTCATTGAAAATGCAAATATGGGTCAACTGCTCCCTCTTTCCTGTTTCCTAGCAACAAGATATTGTTTTTTTATAGGCAGGAATTTTAGAAAGTATTTCTTAGATGTATAAATAAGACTAGGCTACTGAGACATCGAAAACATGTTGGGATATCTATTGTCTCGTCCCCACGGTTGCAAAATGTCTGCCCCATCTCTGTTAGGGAGAGAGGGCTCAATAAAAGCACCTAATTCTCCAGTTTCAACAGATTCAAACTCCAACTGTTTCCCCACAATCATTAAACTGAGGCCCGACAGCCATTTTAGCTGGTTAGAAAAGATCCCAGGCACTATTTGAAGAGAAGGGAGTACTCACCAGTGTCCTGGGACAAATATTTATCCCTCAATCAACATTAGAAAAACAAATGATCTGGTCGTTATCAGGTTGCTCTTTGTGGGATCTTGCTATGCACAAATTGACAGCTGATTTTCCTACATTACAACAGTGACTACACTTCAAAAGTACTTCATCAATTCTAAAGTGCTTTGGGACATCTTGATGTGGTGAAAGGCACTATAGAAATGCAAATCTGGCTTTGTCTTTCTGTCCTGCACTTTCCGCTATATTCAACACTGCATTGGCACGAGCAGAGATGCCAGGATGTTGCCACAGAGCAAATAGCAGCATCATTATCAACATGCTGCAAGGTGATCTCTCTCCCTCCCTGGGCCAGTTACAGTGGGTCTCTCACTCCCTGGGCCAGTTACAGTGGGTCTCTCCCTCCCTGGACCAGTTACAGTGGGTCTCTCACTCCCTGGGCCAGTTACAGTGGGTCTCTCACTCCCTGGGCCAGTTACAGTGGGTCACTCACTCCCTGAGCCCATTGCAGTGGGTCTCTCACTCCCTGAGCCCATTGCAGTGGATCTCTCACTCCCTGAGCCCATTGTAGTGGATCTCTCACTCCCTGAGCCCATTGCAGTGGATCTCTCTCCCTCCCTGGGCCAGTTACAGTGGATCACTCACTCCCTGAGCCCATTGCAGTGGATCTGTCACTCCCTGAGCCCATTGCAGTGGATCACTCACTCCCTGAGCCCATTGCAGTGGATCTCTCTCACTCCCTGAGCCCATTGCAGTGGATCACTTGCTCCCTGAGCCCATTGCAGTGGATCTCTCACTCCCTGAGCTCATTGCAGTGGATCTCTCACCCCCTGAGCCCATTGCAGTGGATCACTCACCCCCTGAGCCCATTGCAGTGGATCTCTCTCACGCCCTAAGCCATTGCAGTGGATCTCTCACCCCTGAGCCCATTGCAGTGGATCACTTGCTCACTGAGCCCATTGCAGTAGATCTCTCTCACTCCCTGAGCCCATTGCAGTGGATCATTTGCTCACTGAGCCCACTGCAGTGGATCTCTCACGCCCTAAGCTCATTGCAGTGGATCTCTCACTCCCTGAGCCCATTGCAGTGGATCACTTGCTTACTGAGTCCATCGCAGTGGATCTCACTCCGAGCCCATTGCAGTGGATCACTTGCTCACTGAGCCCATTGCAGTGGATCTCACTCCGAGCCCATTGCAGTGGATCACTTGCTCACAGAACCCATTGCAGTGGATCACTTGCTCACTTACCCCATTGCAGTTGATCTCTCACTCCCTGAGACTATTGCAGTGGATCTCTCACTCCCTGAGCCCATTTCAGTGGATCACTTGCTCACTGAGCTCATTGCAGTGGATCTCTCACTCCCTGAGCACATTGCAGTGGATCACTTGCTCACTGAGCTCATTGCAGTGGATCTCTCATTCCCTGAGCACATTGCAGTGGATCACTTGCTCACGGATCTCATTGCAATGGATCTCTCTTACTCCCTGAGCCCATTTCAGTGGATCTCTAGTACACTGAGCCAATTGCTATTGCCCAGGCAATGTAAGAAGCTGTTTCTCAAGGACAGCATTAAGGAGACTGCTTCGACTGTGTTTATAAAATTGACAAGTATGACTAGAAACTTGGTCGTTAATTAAAGCTGAGTGTGAGGTAATTACCAGACCTGCAAAAAACTCCCTTGAATAAGTCCTTTGCACTTCTGTGTTTTTGGAATAAACGGAGCTATCAACTGAAATCTGATTACTAATTAATCATATCAGTTAAGAGAATAGAATTCAAAATTAGCCTGGCGAATGAAGGGTGAGGAATTGAACTCTGTACAATATTTCCAAATATTCTAAGAATTTCTGCGATGTATGGTCAGTTCCAAATTGTGCCTTACTCTTCAGTTTCTCACTGGGGTACGGGTCACACACACACTGACTCTCACTGGGGTACGGGTCCCACACACACTGACTCTCACTGGGGTACGGGTCCCACACACACTGACTCTCACTGGGGTACGGGTCACACACACACTGACTCTCACTGGGGTACGGGTTCCACACACACTGACTCTCACTGGGGTACGGGTCCCACACACACTGACTCTCACTGGGGTACGGGTCCCACACATACTGACTCTCACTGGGGTACGGGTCCGACACACACTGACTCTCACTGGGGTACGGGTCCCACACATACTGTCTCACTGGGGTACGGGTCCCACACACACTGACTCTCATTGGGGTACGGGTCCCACACACACTGACTCTCACTGGGGAACGGGTCCGACACACACTGACTCTCACTGGGGTACGGGTCCCACACATACTGTCTCACTGGGGTACGGGTCCCACACACACTGACTCTCATTGGGGTACGGGTCCCACACACACTGACTCTCACTGGGGAACGGGTCCGACACACACTGACTCTCACTGGGGTACGGGTCCCACACACACTGATTCTCACTGGGGTACGGGTCCCACACATACTGTCTCACTGGGGTACGGGTCCCACACACACTGTCTTTCACTGGGGTACGGGTCCCACACACACTGACTCTCACTGGGGTACGGCTCCCACAAACACTGACTTTCACTGGGGTACGGGTTCCACACACACTGACTCTCACTACGATATGGGTTCCACAAACACTGACTCTCACTGGGGTACGGGTCCCACACACACTAACTCTCACTGGGGTACGGGTCCCACACACACTAACTCTCACTGGGGTATGGGTCCCACACGCACTGACTCTCACTGGGATACGGGTCCCACACACACTGACTCTCACTGGGGTACAGGTCCCACACACACTGACTCTCACTGGGGTACGGGCTCCACACACACTGACTCTCACTGGGATACGGGTCCCACACACACTGACTCTCACTGGGGTACAGGTCCCACACACACTGACTCTCACTGGGATACGGGTCCCACACACACTGACTCTCACTGGGGTACGGGTCCCACACACACTGACTCTCACTGGGGTACGGGTCATACACACACTGACTCTCACTGGGGTACGAGTCCCACACGCACTGACTCTCACTGGGATACGGGTCCCACACACACTGACTCTCACTGGGGTACGGGTCCCACACACACTGACTCTCACTGGGGAACGGGTCATACACACACTGACTCTCACTGGGGTACGGGTCCCACACACACTGACTCTCACTGGGGAACGGGTCATACACACACTGACTCTCACTGGGGTACGGGTCCCACACACACTGCCTCGTACTGGGGTACGGGTCCCACACACACTGACTCTCACTGGGGTTCGGGTCCCACACACACTGACTCTCACTGGGGTACGGCTCCCACACACACTGACTCTCACTGGGGTATGGGTCCCACACGCACTGACTCTCACTGGGATACGGGTCCCACACACACTGACTCTCACTGGGGTACAGGTCCCACACACACTGACTCTCACTGGGGTACGGGTTCCACACACACTGACTCTCACTGGGGTACGGGTTCCACACACTGACTCTCACTGGGGTACGGGTTCCACACACACCGACTCTCACTGGGGTACGGGTCCCACACACACTGACTCTCACTGGGGTACGGGTCCCACACACACCGACTCTCACTGGGGTACGGGTCCCACACACACTGACTCTCACTGGGGTACGGGTACCACACACACTGACTCTCACTGGGGTACGGGTCCCACACACACTGCCTCGTACTGGGGTACGGGTTCCACACACACTGACTCTCACTGGGGTACGGGTCCCACACACACTGACTCTCACTGGGATACGGGTTCCACACACACTGACTCTCACTGGGGTACGGATTCCACACACACTGACTCTCACTGGGGTACGGGTACCACACACACTGACTCTCACTGGGGTACGGGTCCCACACACACTGCCTCGTACTGGGGTACGGGTTCCACACACACTGACTCTCACTGGGGTACGGGTCCCACACACACTGACTCTCACTGGGATACGGGTTCCACACACACTGACTCTCACTGGGGTACGGATTCCACACACACTGACTCTCACTGGGGTACGGGTCCCACACACACTGACTCTCACTGGTGTACGGGTCCCACACACACTGACTCTCACTGGGGTAGGGGTCCCACACACACTGACTCTCACTGGGGTACGGGTCCCACACACACTGACTCTCACTGGTGTACGGGTCCCACACACACTGACTCTCACTGGTGTACGGGTCCCACACACACTCTCACTGGGGTACGGGTCCCACACACACTGACTCTCACTGGGGTACGGGTTCCACACACACTGACTCTCACTGGGGTACGGGTCCCACACACACTGACTCTCACTGGGGTACGGGTCCCACACACACTGACTCTCACTGGGGTACGGCTCCCACAAACACTGACTTTCACTGGGGTACGGGTTCCACACACACTGACTCTCACTACGATATGGGTTCCACAAACACTGACTCTCACTGGGGTACGGGTCCCACACACACTAACTCTCACTGGGGTACGGGTCCCACACACACTAACTCTCACTGGGGTATGGGTCCCACACGCACTGACTCTCACTGGGATACGGGTCCCACACACACTGACTCTCACTGGGGTACAGGTCCCACACACACTGACTCTCACTGGGGTACGGGCTCCACACACACTGACTCTCACTGGGATACGGGTCCCACACACACTGACTCTCACTGGGGTACAGGTCCCACACACACTGACTCTCACTGGGGTACGGGCTCCACACACACTGACTCTCACTGAGGTACGGGTCCCAATCACACTGACTCTCACTGGGGAACGGGTCATACACACACTGACTCTCACTGGGGTACGGGTCCCACACACACTGACTCTCACTGGGGTACGGGTCATACACACACTGACTCTCACTGGGGTACGAGTCCCACACGCACTGACTCTCACTGGGATACGGGTCCCACACACACTGACTCTCACTGGGGTACGGGTCCCACACACACTGACTCTCACTGGGGAACGGGTCATACACACACTGACTCTCACTGGGGTACAGGTCCCACACACACTGACTCTCACTGGGGAACGGGTCATACACACACTGACTCTCACTGGGGTACAGGTCCCACACACACTGACTCTCACTGGGGTACGGGTCCCACACACACTGACTCTCACTGGGGTACGGGTCATACACACACTGACTCTCACTGGGGTACGAGTCCCACACGCACTGACTCTCACTGGGATACGGGTCCCACACACACTGACTCTCACTGGGGTACGGGTCATACACACACTGACTCTCACTGGGGTACGAGTCCCACACGCACTGACTCTCACTGGGATACGGGTCCCACACACACTGACTCTCACTGGGGTACGGGTCCCACACACACTGACTCTCACTGGGGAACGGGTCATACACACACTGACTCTCACTGGGGTACAGGTCCCACACACACTGACTCTCACTGGGGAACGGGTCATACACACACTGACTCTCACTGGGGTACGGGTCCCACACACACTGCCTCGTACTGGGGTACGGGTCCCACACACACTGACTCTCACTGGGGTACGGGTCCCACACACACTGACTCTCACTGGGGTACGGGTCCCACACACACTGACTCTCACTGGGGAACGGGTCATACACACACTGACTCTCACTGGGGTACAGGTCCCACACACACTGACTCTCACTGGGGTACGGGTTCCACACACACTGACTCTCACTGGGGTACGGGTTCCACACACACTGACTCTCACTGGGGTACGGGTTCCACACACTGACTCTCACTGGGGTACGGGTTCCACACACACCGACTCTCACTGGGGTACGGGTCCCACACACACTGACTCTCACTGGGGTACGGGTCCCACACACACCGACTCTCACTGGGGTACGGGTCCCACACACACTGACTCTCACTGGGGTACGGGTACCACACACACTGACTCTCACTGGGGTACGGGTCCCACACACACTGCCTCGTACTGGGGTACGGGTTCCACACACACTGACTCTCACTGGGGTACGGGTCCCACACACACTGACTCTCACTGGGATACGGGTTCCACACACACTGACTCTCACTGGGGTACGGATTCCACACACACTGACTCTCACTGGGGTACGGGTACCACACACACTGACTCTCACTGGGGTACGGGTCCCACACACACTGCCTCGTACTGGGGTACGGGTTCCACACACACTGACTCTCACTGGGGTACGGGTCCCACACACACTGACTCTCACTGGGATACGGGTTCCACACACACTGACTCTCACTGGGGTACGGATTCCACACACACTGACTCTCACTGGGGTACGGGTCCCACACACACTGACTCTCACTGGTGTACGGGTCCCACACACACTGACTCTCACTGGGGTAGGGGTCCCACACACACTGACTCTCACTGGGGTACGGGTCCCACACACACTGACTCTCACTGGTGTACGGGTCCCACACACACTGACTCTCACTGGTGTACGGGTCCCACACACACTCTCACTGGGGTACGGGTCCCACACACACTGACTCTCACTGGGGTACGGGTTCCACACACACTGACTCTCACTGGGGTACGGGTCCCACACACACTGACTCTCACTGGGGTACGGGTCCCACACACACTGACTCTCACTGGGGTACGGGTCCCACACACACTCTCACTGGGGTACGGGTCTCACACACACTGACTCTCACTGGGGTACGGGTCCCACACACACTGACTCTCACTGGGGTACGGGTCCCACACACACTGACTCTCACTGGGGTACGGGTTCCACACACACTGACTCTCACTGGTGTACGGGTCCCACACACACTGACTCTCACTGGGGTACGGGTCCCACACACACTGACTCTCACTGGGGTACGGGTTCCAAGGGTCTCTGGCTGTATCTCCATGACCGTACCAAATTGGACATTTTTCGTTCAATTTGAGACCATACTGTGATGTCAGCAGGATGTTCCACCGTTGGGTGTGGAATACTGAGCTCCATCGTGTCCACAGTTGATGTCCAAAAACAACAGGAGTCATAGGAACCTTGACTGATGTTCCCATTCCTCAGCAGGGGAACTTGTCCCACAGCTGCGACGGTGGTGAGGTCAGTTAACTCAGTCTCACTCTGCAATCCTCCTGGTCCCAATCTCTCATTGCCACCGTTGAGCAATCAGGAACACTCTAGAACATTAAGGTGCCTGATTTGAATTCGGGAATCCTAATGACTTGAACACTTTATGCTTTGAATTAAAGGAAACACCAGTCAGGTGTCATCGAATCTTGCAGCATTGAACGAGGCCATTCGGCCCATCGTGCCTGTGCGGCTCTTTGAAAGAGCTCTCCAATTAGTCCCACTCCTCCCTGCTCTTTCCCCACAGCCCTGCAAATTTCTGCTTTTCAAGTATTTCTCCAATTCCCTTTTGAAAGTTATTATTGAATCTGCTTCCACTGCCCTTTCAGGCAGCGTGTTCCAGATCACAACAACTCACTGTGTAAAAAACATTCTCCTCATCTCCCCCTCTGGTTTTATTGCAAATTAACTTAAATCTGTGTCCTATGGTTACTGACCCTCCAGCCACTGGAAACAGTATCTTTTCATTTACTCTATCAAAACCCTTTATAATTTTGAACACCTCTATTAAATCTCCCCTTAACCTTCTCTGCTCCAAGGAGAACAATCCCAGCTTCTCCAGTCTCTCCCTGTAACTGAAGTCTTTGATTCCTCATGAGTAATCAGAAACTAAGGACCACTGGTGCAGATAGAGCTCCTGTTTCCCTGCAGTTGAGTCTCATCTCTCAGAGCCCAACAAAGGTTTGGAACAATGCAGGGCAGGAGTGGCTGGACTTTCACCTGAAGAATCAACACGTTACTCCACTTCTGAAGGTTCCTTTGCGTGGGACTCGCTGTCAACTTTGCATCCTGTTTGTCAGGCATTGAGCTCTCGATAAGACTCAGCATCTGAACAGATTCTGCAGCTGTGTCTCAGGGCCAGCTCCATATGTGTAGCTCAGAGCGGGTGGAGGGGAATGATTCATTTCTGTCTCAAGGGGACAGTGCAGAGGGAGCTTTACTCTGTATCGAACCCCGTTTTTGTTTTTGTTTTTTTCATACTTATATTTTTAAAATAACTTTATTAAAACCAGAAATAAACAAAAACTCAAATTAAAATGCCATTCTCAGCGTCGACGATGCACTCCAGTCCCTGCGGTGCCCACTGGTCGCAGAAGGCCTCAAGCGTACCGGCGGACACCGCATGCTCCTTCTCCAGGGACACCCGGGCGCGAACGTAACCGCGGAAGAGGGGCAGGCAATCGGGGAGGACGGACCCCCCGACGGCCCGCAACCTGGACCTGTGAATTGCCACCTTGGCCAGGCCCAGGAGCAGACCGACGAGGAGATCCTCCCCCCGGCCCACGCCCCTCCGCACCGGGTGCCCAAAGATCAGGAGTGTGGGGCTGAGGTGCAGCCAGAACTTGAGGAGCAGCCCCTTCAGATACTCAAAGAGGGGCTGCAACCTCGCACACTCCGTATAAACATGGAACACGGACTCGTCCAGGCCGCAGAAAGTACAGGCGGCCTGGGAGTCCGTGAACCTACTTAAAAGTCTATTGCACGGGACTGCTCTGTGCAACACCTTCCACCCCAGGTCCCCGATGTAAAGGGAGAGGACTCCCGCGTAGAGAGACCTCCATCGAGGTTTCCCCTCGCCGCCAGATGGCAACGCGGACCGCCAGGGCGTGTCCGGCCGGCTGATGAGGGCGAGGAAGTGGAGAGTGTGCAGGAGCAGCCCGTACAGGAAACCCCTCCACGCCAATTGGAATGGCACGGAGGGCATTTCCGAGAGGCGGCTCGGGTTGTGCGGGACCAGCTCCCGAGGAGGGTTTCGGGGCCTGGGTCTGATGAGCAGTTCCGGCCGAGTGGGGGTCAGCTCGGCCAGGAGCGCTCCGCACACCCGAGCCCCCTCGCCACCTGCAGTGAGGGGCGTCCCGGGGGTTTCGGCTACTCCTCCGCCCCGCCGGACCGTCCCCGGAGTCGGCCGCCCGGGCAACCGAGGCGCTCTCCTCCGCCGGCGGCGGAGCGCCCTGACTGGAGGCGACCATGTTCCAGACTCGGAATAGATCCCGGTAAAAGACAGGTAACTCCCTCAGAGAAGCGCGGCTAACGGACTCCACCAGGAACTGTGTGTCGTCTTGAAGGCAGTGACACTGGCGGAAAAAATACGTCGCCAGCGTACACCATCTGGGAGGATGCTCGACGTACAGGTATCTCTGCAGGGTCCGAAGGTGGAGAGTCGCAGCCTGGGTGCGGACGCACACCAGCGACTGGCCGCCCTCCTCGATCGGGAGACTCAGGACCGCGGCAGAGACCCAGTGTTTCCTCTTGCCCCAGAAGAAATCGACGAGTTTCTTCTGGATCATGTTGGCAAATGCAGGGGGCGGGGCCAAAGTGGCCAACCGTTACCACAACATGGAGGCCACCAGTTGGTTTATGACCAACGCTCGGCCCCTGTAGGAAAGCACTTGGAGCAGTCCTGTCCAGCGCCCCAGCCGAGCAGTGACTTTCGCCTCCAACTCCTGCCAGTTTGCCGGCCAGGCTTCCTCAGCGGGGCTAAGATGGACTCCCAGATAGAGGAGGTGCGTGGTGCTCCACGCAAAAGGTGTCATCTCCTCCGGCAGGGAGTCCACCCGCCACTGACCAACCAGGAGTCCGGAACATTTCTCCCAATTGATCCTCGAGGAGGACGCGGCAGAAAAGGTATGCTGGCAGTCGCGCATCCTCCGCAAGTCAACGGGATCTGTGACCGCGAGGAGCACGTCGTCGGCGTAAGCCGAGAGGATGACCCGCATGGCCGGCTCGCGCAGAGCCAATCCCGTCAACCTTCTGCGAAGCAGGCACAGGAAGGGCTCCACGCAGATGGTATACAATTGGCCGGACATGGGGCATCCCTGACGCAATCCTCTCCCAAAGCGAAGGGGCGCCGTCAAGGACCCGTTAACTTTGACTAGACACTCTGCGGCGGCGTATAAAAGTCGGACCCGGGCCACGAAATGTGGCCCGAGTCCGAAAGCGCGCAGAGTCCCGAAAAGGTATTCGTGATCCACCCTGTCGAGCGCCTTCTCCTGATCGAGGGAGAGAAAGGCGACCGACTGACCAGTCCTCTGGGAAAGATGGATCAGGTCCCGGACCAGGTGGATGTTGTCCTGGATGGACCGGCCCAGAACCGTGTAGGACTGGTCGGGGTGGATCATGTGGGCCAGCACGGAGCCCAGGCGGGTAGACATAGCCCGGGCAAAGATCTTATAATCCGTGCTGAGGAGGGAGACCGGACGCCAGTTTTTAAGCAGGCAGAGATCGCCCCTCTTCGGCAGCAGGACGATGACCGCCCTGTGCCACGAGAGGGGCATCTCCCCGGTCGCCAGGCTTTCCCCCAATACCCGCGCGTAATCGTCCCCCAGGACGTCCCAGAACGCCCTGAGGAACTCCACGGTCAGCCCGTCCAGCCCTGGGGATTTGCCCCTCGAGAGCTGGTGGAGGGCGCCAGTCAGCTCCGCCAACGTGAGCGGAGCCTCCAATCCTTCGGTGCCCTCCGGGCTGACCTGCGGCAGGTCCTCCCACAAAACTCTGCACGCATCCTCGCTGGACGGATCCGGAGAGAACATCGCACTGTAATAAGCACGGACCAGGAGGCCCATTCCCTCCGGATCCGTGATGGAGGATCCGTCGTCGGCCAGCAGCTCAACGAGCTGCTTATGGACCCCCCGCCATTTTCCAGCGAGTAGAAGAAGGGTGAGGCGCGGTCCAAATCTTCCAGGATCTGGATCTGCGACCTCACGTACGCGCCTCGGGACCCTATGAGCTGCAGGTCCCTCAGCGCGCCCTTCTCCTCTTTGTACGCCTGCCACAGGGCCAGGTCCACAACAGCATGACCGAGGCGGGACTCCAAGTCGAGCACCTCCCTCTCAAGGCACCCGATCTCGGCCTCCCTCCTCTTGGTCGACCCCTTCGCGTACTCCTGACAGAAGATGCGGATGTGAGTCTTGCCCACATCCCACCATAGCCTCAAGGAGGGGAAGCCCCCCTGCTTCCTTCTCCAGTCGGCCCAGAATCGACAGAACGAGTCCTGAAATTGCTCGTCCTCCAGCAGCCGGTTGTTAAAGTGCCAGTACGCGGACCCCGCCCGCGTGCGGAGCGGAGTGAACTCCGCCCACACCAGGCGGTGGTCCGAGCACGGCACCAGCCGCATGGAGGCCGCCGAGACGCGGGAGACGTACGCCTGCGAAATGTAGAGGTGGTCGATTCGCGACCCACCTCCTCCAGACCTCCACGTGAAGGCGCTGGAGTCGGGATGGAGATTCCGCCAGACGTCCACCAAGTTAAGGGAGCTGATCAGTCCCCTCAACTTCTCCACCGACGCTTGGCCGCGCTGGAGACCGGAGCGATTCCCCCACCTCGAGGGTGCAGTTAAAATCCCCCCCGAGGATGATGCACTCGCCGCGATCGATGGAGCTCAAGAGAGCGGACACTTCTTCAAAGAAGCGCGCTTGCAACGCGCCGGGCCTGGGCACGTACACGTTCATAAAGTGGAGCGGCACGCTACCCAGGCGAACGGCGAGGTGGAGCAAGCAGCCTGGCACGAGCTCCTTGACCCCCAAGTTCTCCGGCTGAAAAGTCGGGGCCAACAAGATAGCCACCCCACTAGAAATAGGGGTGAGGTGACTCATGTAGACCCCACCCTGCCACTCCAGGAGCCAGGTGGCTTCGTCTCCCGGAACGGTGTGGGTTTCCTGCAGAAAGCTCACCGCGTATCTCCCTTCCCTGAGGACTGAGTGATTGTGAAATCTGCGGTGAGCCCCCCTGCTGCCGTTGATGTTGAGGCTGGCTATGGTTATCTTCATGTCAAAGGTACTTAAAACCCGTCACCAACACCTCACTGTGAGGAGGGAGTGGAAGTGCACCTGGCCTTCCACTCCCCCAGCAACCCATTGAGGAACACATTAAAACGGCACCTCCCAACCAGTTTCATGCCTGCGCGCTTGCCCGCTTTCTTCAGGGCGGCACGGACGGACTGTATGATCAGCGCCAGATTCGACCAACGGTTGAGGGCCAGCTGAACTTTATCGCGGCAACCCCTGCAAGCCGCGAGGAAATCCCGGAGTTCAGCCGTGGGGATGAGGGGAGATTCGGTGGGAGGCAAGGTCATCCTCCGTGCCCCACACCGAATCCCCATCCTCCTCCAGGTCGTCACCGCCAGCGGCCGACACATCCACCACACACTGTGGGGCGGACGTCCCGGCCGCGCCAGCTGAACCCACCTCCGTCACGATCCCACCCCCAGGATCGATGGCGGAGGAGTCCTCTCTGGGTTCTATTGTGAAACTGGAGCCTGTGGGCGCCAGCAGTTCAGGACCCCCCTCCACCTCCATCCCCAGGCCAATGAGTGGTCCAGGGGAGACTGAAGTTCCCGACTCCCGAAATCCAGCCGGAGCCAAGACCAGAGGCGGAGAGAGGAGGCCATCTCCCGCTCCGCCAGCACCCACAGGCCCAGCAGATGGGACAGCATTCTCGGTTACAACCGGGTCGGATGTCTCCTGGTTGGTGGTGGACTCCGGCTGGGAGGGCCGACCCTTTGGGGCCCCGCTCTCCCCTCGACTCAGGGCACCCGACCCAGTAGCAGAATGGGCGGCGTCCCCAGGCTCCCCCACAACAAGCAGGGCTCCACTGGCTTCCCCTGGAGGGGCCACATGTGCAGGTGTCTCCCCCTCCACTCCATCCTGAGGAATAGGGAGCTCCTGCCCGGACTTTGTAGCCTTGGTGGTGGCGGTAGGAGAAACCTGGGGACCCGAAACAGGAGACAGCTCCCCTCCAACAGATGGACCCTGCGCCTCAGGACTCCTTGTCACCTCTGTGCAGGGGTGCCTTCTCCTCTTTTTCCCAGTTGGGTGCGAAGGCTCAGAGACCTCCATGTCATCAGAGGCCTCCGCACACTTTTGTTTTATTCACCCTGGGCCTGAGCCCAGCCCTGGGGCAAGTTGACTCCCCGAGATCGGGCTTTGTGCTGAGCTCAGACCCGGGTAGTGTCACGGTGTCCAGGGGACGCGCCTCTCGATGTTTATTTCTCCTCCGTGCCTTCCTTCCACTTGGACGGTCACCCCCCTCCCTGCCGGAGGCCGTGAAAACCACAGCCTCCGGTACCGACTGAATGGTATCTGGTGGTGGTGTAGGGGGGATGGGAGGAGGTGCAGCGTCGCCACCCTGGGCTGCCGAGTTGGAGTTGGCAGCCTGGAGGTTGGGGCAGTTCTTACGAACATGCCCCACCCCCTTACAAACATGGCACCGCACCCCGTCCAAGGTCCAGAAGATGCGGTAGGCCGTCCCCTGGAACTCTACATTGAAATGGCCATCTGTAACCTCCTCCCGCGCCAGCTGCATGAATAACTGGCGGCGGAAGGAGTACACGTGTCGTCGGCTGTTCTCCCGAAGACCGAGCGGGACTGGGGTGAGCCCCGTCTTTACCTCCCCCAGATGGTGCAGGTGGGGAAGGAGGAGCTCACCAGGAATGAAGGGTGGGACATTGGATAAAATGAGCCTTTGCGCAGTGGCCTCCAGGGGGTCCACTGGCAGAAAGGTCCCGCCCACGGTGAGCCCCTGGCTCAGAGCCAGGGACACCGCCCGCTCGGTCTTCAGGAAAAACACTGCCTTCCCGTACATTTTAGAGGCTGCAACAATGGCCGAAGGGCCGACAACCTCGGCCATTGCTTTCACGCATGCCTCGATAGTCATGTTCGGGTGGACATAGCTCTTGACCCCATGCTTCGATGTTAATAAAGCAAACGGTGACGGGGCAACAGGTGCAGCTGCAGCAGCCACAGCAGCATATGTACGGGAAGGCCCCGCCACCGGCGAAGGAGTGCTTACACAATTGAAACAAAAAACAAACAAACTGTAAACAAAGTGGAGTGGGAGTAGAGGAGGATAGGGGTAGGAAGGTAAAGGAAAAGGGGAGGATAGGTGACTGAGGCGACTGAGTGGAGGAAGGGAGAGAAAGGCTAAAAGGGATGTTAGATCCAACTTCCAGTTGGAGCACCTTTATCAAAATTAGTCCAAAACTGTTTGTAGTCTTCCAGTTGGGGGAGGCTTCTTTGCCCGGGATGGCTGGAGCCGCCCGGTACTCTCCTCTTCTGATTTTAACAAGACAGTCTTCACCCGGGCAACTCCAGCTGTCCCGAGCAGGCAGTTGGGGTGGGGAGGGAGCTCCCTGTGTGCAAACACCAATACAAATACAGGGGCCCGCTACTGGATTTGGCTGCCCCACCCCTGAGTCTTCAGGCCTCTTCTCCCTCCCCCAAACAGTTTAAACTTAATAGTCTTTCAGGTGCCCTGACACCCACCTCTCCAAAACAATTGCAGCCTTCCTTGAAGGTTTCTCTCCACTCTGCATTCACCTCTCTCCACTTTCTCCAATTACTCCACTCTCCTCTCCCCAGTTGCTGCAGCACACGTTTTACTCTGTATCTAACCCCCATACTGTACCAGTCTCCCAGCCCCTCTAATTTAAAATTCTCATCCTTGTTTTCAAATCCCTCCATGGCCTCACCCCTCATTATCTCTGCAACCTCCCTCAGTCCCACAACCCTCCGAGATCTCTGCCCTCGTCCAATTCTGGCCTCCTAAATATCCCCCGATTTTAATCACTCCACCATTGGCGGCCGTGCCTTCAGCTGCCTGGGCCCTAAGCTCTGGAATTCCCTCCCTAAACCTCTCCACCTCTCTCTCTCCTCCTTTAAGACGCTCCTTAAAACCGACTTCTTTGACCAAACTTATCGTCACTAATCTTAATTTCTCTTTTGTTCTACTCCCATTTGATAATCACACCTGTGGAGACGCGAGGGAGATTTTACAACTTTGGAGGATCAACATGAATGATGATCATGAAGCTTGTTCTTGTTGGCACCACTGATGGATATAATTTTACTTGAAGTGGGTTAATATCTCCAATTGCATATCATAGACAGTGAAATCAGGCTGATGAGTCACAGGATCGTGGGTTCAATCCCCAATCTAAAGACCTGAGCCCATAAGCCTGCCTGGAGTCCCAATGCAGAACTGAGGAGTGCTGCACTGTCAGAGGATCAGTACTGAGGAGTGCTGCACTGTCGGAGGGTCAGTAATGAGGGAGTGCTGCACTGTCAGAGGATCAGTACTGAGGAGTGCTGCACTGTCGGAGGGTCAGTACTGAGGGAGTGCTGCACTGTCAGAGGATCAGTACTGAGGAGTGCTGCACTGTCGGAGGGTCAGGACTGAGGAGTGCTGCACTGTCGGAGGGTCAGTACTGAGGGAGTGCTGCACTGTCAGAGGATCAGTACTGAGTGAGTGCTGCACTATCGGAGGGTCAGTACTGAGGAGTGCTGCACTGTCGGAGGGTCAGGACTGAGTGAGTGCTGCACTGTCAGAGGGTCAGTACTGTGTGAGTGCTGCACTGTCAGAGGATCAGTACAAAGGGAGTGCTGCACTGTCAGAGGATCAGTACTGAGGAGTGCTGCACTGTCGGAGGGTCAGTACTGAGGGAGTGCTGCACTGTCAGCGGGTCAGTACTGAGGGAGCACTGCACTGTCAGAGGGTCTGTACAAAGGGAGTGCTGCACTGTCGGAGGGTCAGTACTGAGGGAGTGCTGCACTGTCAGAGGATCAGTACTGAGGAGTGCTGCACTGTCGGAGGGTCAGGACTGAGTGAGTGCTGCACTGTCAGAGGGTCAGTACTGAGGAGTGCTGCACTGTCGGAGGGTCAGTACTGAGGAGTGCTGCACTGTCGGAGGGTCAGTACTGAGGGAGTGCTGCACTGTCAGAGGATCAGTACTGAGTGAGTGCTGCACTGTCGGAGGGTCAGTACTGAGGAGTGCTGCACTGTCGGAGGGTCAGGACTGAGTGAGTGCTGCACTGTCAGAGGGTCAGTACTGTGTGAGTGCTGCACTGTCAGAGGATCAGTACAAAGGGAGTGCTGCACTGTCAGAGGATCAGTACTGAGGAGTGCTGCACTGTCGGAGGGTCAGTACTGAGGGTGTGCTGCACTGTCAGAGGATCAGTACTGAGGAGTGCTGCACTGTCGGAGGGTCAGGACTGAGTGAGTGCTGCACTGTCAGAGGGTCAGTACTGAGGAGTGCTGCACTGTCGGAGGGTCAGTACTGAGGAGTGCTGCACTGTTGGAGGGTCAGTACTGAGGGAGTGCTGCACTGTCGGAGGGTCAGTACTGAGGAGTGCTGCACTGTCGGAGGGTCAGTACTGAGGGAGTGCTGCACTGTCGGGGTATCAGTATTGAGGGAGTGCTGCACTGTCAGAGGGTCAGGACTGAGGGAGTGCTGCACTGTCGGAGGGTCAATACTGAGGGAGTGCTGCACTGTCGGAGGTTCAGTACTGAGGGAGTGCTGCACTGTCAGAGGGTCAGTACTGAGAGATTGCTGCACTGTCGGAGGATCAGTACTGAGGGAGTGCTGCACTATCGGAGGGTCAGTACTGATGGAGTTCTGCATTGTTGGAGGGTCAGCACTGAGGGATTTCTGCACTGTCGGAGGGTCAGTACTGAGTACTGAACTGTCGGAGGGTCAGTACTGAGGCAGTGCTGCACTGTCGGAGGGTCAGTACTGAGGCAGTGCTGCACTGTCAGAGGGTCAGTACTGATGGAGTGCTGCACCATCAGAGGGTCAGTACTGATGGAGTGCTGCACTGTCGGAGGGTCAGTACTGAGGCAGTGCTGCACTGTCAGAGGGTCAGTACTGAGGGAGTGCTGCACTGTCGGAGGGTCAGTACTGAGGCAGTGCTGCACTGTCAGAGGGTCAGTACTGAGGGAGTGCTGCACCGTCAGAGGGTCAGTACTGATGGAGTGCTGCACTATCGGAGGGTCAGTACTGACGGAGTTCTGCATTGTTGGAGGGTCAGTACTGAGTACTGAACTGTCGGAGGGTCAGTACTGAGGGAATGCTGCACTGTCGGAGGATCAGTACTGAGGGAGTGCTGCACTGTCGGAGGGACAGTACTGAGGGAGTGCTGCACTGTCGAGGGTCAGTACTGAGGCAGCGCTGCACTGTCGGAGGGTCAGTACTGAGAGAGTGCTGCACTGTCGGAGGGTCTGTACTGAGAGAGTGCTGCACTGTCGGAGGGACAGTACTGAGGGAGTGCTGCACTGTCAGAGGTTCAGTACTGAGGGAGTTCTGCACTGTCGAGTGTCAGTACTGAGGGAGTGCTGCTCTGTCGGAGAGTCAGTACTTAGGGGTACTGCACTGTCGGAGGGTCAGACCTGAGGGACTTCTGCACTGTCAGGGGTCAGTACTGAGGGAGTTCTGCATTGTCGGAGGGTCAGTACCGAGGGAGTGCTGCACTGTCGGAGGGTCACTACTGAGCACTGAACTGTCGGAGAGTCAGTACTGAGGGAATGCTGCACTGTCGGAGGGTCAGTACTAAGGGAGTGCTGCACTGTCGGAGGGTCTCTACTGAGGGAGTGCTGCACTGTCGGAGAGTCAGTCGTGAGGGAGTGCTGCACTGTCTGAAGGTCAGGACTGAGGGAGTGCTGCACTGTTTGAGGATCAGTACTGAGGGAGTGCTGCACTGTCTGAAGGTCAGGTCTGAGGGAGTGCTGCACTGTTGAAGGGTCAGTACTGAGGGAGTGCTGCACTGTCGGAGGGTCAGTACTGAGGGAGTGCTGCACTGTCTGAAGGTCAGGACTGAGGAGTGCTGCACTGTCTGAGGGTCAGGACTGAGGAGTGCTGCACTGTCTGAGGGTCAGGACTGAGGGAGTGCTGCACTGTCAGAGGGTCAGTACTGAGGGAGTGCTGCACTGTCTGAAGGTCAGGTCTGAGGGAGTGCTGCACTGTTGAAGGGTCAGTACTGAGGGAGTGCTGCACTGTCGGAGGGTCAGTACTGAGGGAGTGCTGCACTGTCTGAAGGTCAGGACTGAGGGAGCCCTGCACTGTCAGAGGGTCAGTACTGATGGAGTGCTGCACTATCGGAGGGTCAGTACTGACGGAGTTCTGCATTGTTGGAGGGTCAGCACTGAGGGATTTCTGCACTGTCGGAGGGTCAGTACTGAGTACTGAACTTTCGGAGGGTCAGTACTGAGGGAATGCTGCACTGTCGGAGGGTCAGTATTGAGGGAGTGCTGCACTGTCGGAGGATCAGTACTGAGGGAGTGCTGCACTGTCGGAGGGTCTGTACTGAGAGAGTGCTGCACTGTCGGAGGGACAGTACTGAGGGAGTGCTGCACTGTCAGAGGTTCAGTACTGAGGGAGTTCTGCACTGTCGGAGGGTCAGTACTGAGGCAGCGCTGCACTGTCGGAGGGTCAGTACTGAGAGAGTGCTGCACTGTCGGAGGGTCTGTACTGAGAGAGTGCTGCACTGTCGGAGGGACAGTACTGAGGGAGTGCTGCACTGTCAGAGGTTTAGTACTGAGGGAGTTCTGCACTGTCGAGGGTCAGTACTGAGGGAGTGCTGCTCTGTCGGAGAGTCAGTACTTAGGGGTACTACACTGTCGGAGGGTCAGACCTGAGGGACTTCTGCACTGTCAGGGGTCAGTACTGAGGGAGTTCTGCATTGTCGGAGGGTCAGTACCGAGGGAGTGCTGCACTGTCGGAGGGTCACTACTGAGCACTGAACTGTCGGAGAGTCAGTACTGAGGGAATGCTGCACTGTCGGAGGGTCAGTACTAAGGGAGTGCTGCACTGTCGGAGGGTCTCTACTGAGGGAGTGCTGCACTGTCGGAGAGTCAGTCGTGAGGGAGTGCTGCACTGTCTGAAGGTCAGGACTGAGGGAGTGCTGCACTGTTTGAGGATCAGTACTGAGGGAGTGCTGCACTGTCTGAAGGTCAGGTCTGAGGGAGTGCTGCACTGTTGAAGGGTCAGTACTGAGGGAGTGCTGCACTGTCGGAGGGTCAGTACTGAGGGAGTGCTGCACTGTCTGAAGGTCAGGACTGAGGAATGCTGTACTGTCTGAGGGTCAGGACTGAGGAGTGCTGCACTGTCTGAGGGTCAGGACTGAGGGAGTGCTGCACTGTCAGAGGGTCAGTACTGAGGGAGTGCTGCACTGTCTGAAGGTCAGGTCTGAGGGAGTGCTGCACTGTTGAAGGGTCAGTACTGAGGGAGTGCTGCACTGTCGGAGGGTCAGTACTGAGGGAGTGCTGCACTGTCTGAGCGTCAGGACTGAGGGAGCCCTGCACTGTCGGACGGTCAGTACTGAGCAATGCCGCACTGTCGGAGGGTCAGTACTGAGGGAGTGCTGCACTGTCAGAGGGTTAGCACTGAGGGAGCGCTGCACTGTCGGAGGGACGGTAGTGAGGGAGTGCTGCACTGTCAGAGGGTCAGTACTGAGGGAGCGCTGCACTGTCGGATGGTCAGTACTGAGGGAGTGCCGCACTGTCGGAGGGTCAGTCCTGAGAGAGTGCTGCACTGTCAGAGGGTCAGTACTGAGGGAGCGCTGCACTGTCGGACGGCCAGTACTGAGGGTGTGCTGCACTGTCGGAGGGTCAGTACTGAGGGAGTGCTGCACTGTCGGAGGGTCAGTACTGAGGGAGTGCTGCACTGTCGGAGGGTCAGTACTGAGGGAGTGCTGCACTGTCGGAGTGTCAGTGCCATCTTTTGGACGTTGTTGGGGTTGTTTGTGGGGATTGGGTGGGGAGGAGAAATATCTTGAAAATACATGAAAAAGATGAAAAAAGTGAAATTAGTCAAACAGCTGCAGTGTCTGGTTTTTATGTCAATCTGCAGCTTTTCTATTGTGACTGGTTTCTGCTCTGTTTCATTTTGTAGGTCTGTGAGCTGTTAAACACCAGTTAAAATATATTCCACTTCTCCCAGACTCAACCTGCAGTCGTATCGTCAGCTCTGCAGGTCCCGATATTTCACCTGAAATGTAATTGGAGATTTTGTCAAGAAGACTTCACAGGCCATTGTGCAGGTTCTAGTGCTGTTCAAGTTGGAGCAGGAAACTGCTCATTATCCTCAGACACTGACAAACAATATGTGACAGCAGAAATGTGCCCATTAACTGTGTTCAGAAGCAGTGAGCTGCCCAGCAGGGAGAAGCACCTTTCTCTTGCCGTTTAATTGGGTGCTGCGGCAATTAATGGTGAGAAAGTTTTCCCAGGAATTTGCAGACAATCGCCACCCAAAGTGTTGAACCCTGGTCCATCTCAGTATGTAACTGATCCCCTTTGATTTACAGTATTACCCACACATCTTCCAAAGCCATTCTCTTTTTGATCACAATCCCTACTTTAACAAGCCTTGTCAGCAGAATCTGTCAAAACAGTGGATAAAGTTAAGATAGACTTACACACACTTGCACTCACAGACACACTCCCACTCAGACCTACTCACACTCACACACAATTAAGGAGTCATAGAGACATTTATGGCACAGAAGGAGGCCCATCTAATCCATGCCATCTCTCTGTAGACCAATCCAGTCAGTCCCATTCCCCCGCTCTATCCCTGGAGTCCTGCAAGTTTATTTCCCTCAAGTGCCCATCCTATTTCCTTTTGAAATCATTCATCGTTTCTGCTTCCACCAGCTTCATTGGGAGTGAGTTCCAGGTCATTACCACTCACTGTGTAAAAAAGTTCTTCCTCACATCCTCCCTGCATCTGTTGCCCAAAACCTTCAATCTGTGTCCCCTAGTCCTTGTACCATCAACTAATGGGAGCAGCTTTTCTTTGTCTACCTTATCTAAACCTGTCATAATCTTGTACACCTCAATCAAATCTCCCCTCAATCTCCTTTGCTCTAAGAACAAATCCAGCTTCTCCAACCTAACCTTGTAACTAAAATCCCTCATCCCTGGAACCATTCTGGTAAATCTCCTCTGCACCCTCTCAAGGACCCTCACATCCTTCCTAAAGTGTGGTGACCAGAACTGGACCCAGTGCACCATTTGGGGCCTAACCAGAGCTTTATAAAGGTTCAGCATAACTTCCCTGCTTTTGTCAATGCCTCTGTTTATGAAGCCCAAGATCCCATATATTTTACTAACCGCTCTCTCAATATGTCCTGTCACCTTCAAAGATCGATGCACATTCACCCCCAGGTCCATCTGTTCCTGCACACTCTATAGAACTGTGCCATTAAGGCTATATTGCCTTCCTACCCCTTCTGTCAAAATACGTCACCTCACACTTGTCAGTATTAAATTCCATCTGCCACTTGTCTTCCCAGTCTGCTAGCCTTTCAGGCAAACCCCCCACCTGCCAAGAATGAGGAAAAGTAATTTTGCCACATGAACATTGATTTTAAACTGTTGTTGGTGTAAAAAGAACTTACTTAAAAAAAAACAATTGGAGACTTTGGCTGGAGAGAGACATTAGCATATCAACAGACAGTACTTCAAAGAACAAAGGGGCTATTCCCTGCTCCAATTTCATCCACAATGGACTTTTGATTACCAGACGTTGAAGGTGGAAAGGCTAGCATTCCAGGTTAACTGCTAAGATGGCCGAATACACAAAACAGAAGTGGTCGGACCAGTTTGGGTCACATGACTAATTGACTGTTCCGGTTTTTTGAATTTGAACTTCCAACAAGGAATTTGAAACGAGAAGTCTGTTTTCCCCTGGACTGAGAACACCTCTCTCCTGTCTGCTCTCATCTCATTTTCTCAACTTCGGAAACTATTGAAGACGCATGAATGAAAAGTCTCCTGTAGTTAACAAGGTTAAAGAAGAACACTGGGCCCCAACGAAAAGCAAGACTACTTACAAAAGGACCACAGTGAGCTCGAAGCACAGTAAACAAGAAACTCTTCTGATATTGCCTCAAACCTCTCCATTTTGTTTTGCTTCTGCTCTTTTCTGTAACTATTTGCATGCATGTATTGCGTGTGCATGATAGCGTGGGTGCGTCATATATACGTAGGCGTTAACCGTATTAGAGTTTAAGTTTAAGATTTAATAAATTTCACTTTTCTTCTTTAAACCTAAGAAAGCCTGTTTATGCTCATTTCTTTGCTTATAATTGGAAAGTGGTGAACAAGGATTCACCAAAGGGGGAGCTCAAAACACAGTGTGTTTAAAAAGAAAACCCTGTGACAATAAGAGCAGGTGAAGGCTGAAAGAGACCCCCAGGCACCTTTCTCACCTGATCATAACAACACCCAGATCCCTCTGCATCTCAGAGCTCTGCAATCACTCACCATTTAGATGATATGCTTCTATATTATTCTTCCGGCCAAAGTGGACAATTTCAAACTTTTCGGCATTATACTCCATTTGCCAAGTCTTACTTTTTTAAATGCTTTCTTAAAATCCATAGAGAAAACATCCAACAGATTCCGTCATCAAACTTCTCTGTTACATCATCGGAAAATCACTCACACAGGCAGACAAATACAACCACAATCATACAAATACACACACAGTGATAAATAGACACACACACTGATACAGATACACTCAAACACATACAAATACACTCACACTCATACAAATACACACATCTCACACAAATACACACACACTCAGACAAATACACTCACACTGAAACAAATACACACACACTCATACAAATACACACACACTGATAAATATACATACACACCGATACAAATACACTCAAACTCATACAAATACACACACACTCACACAAATACACACACACTCACACAAATACACACACACTCACACAAATACACACACACTCATACAAATACACTCACACTGAAACAAATACACTCACACTCCTAATAATACACACACAGTGATAAATATACACACATTGATACAAATACACTCAAACTCATACAAATACACTCACACTGATACAAATACACACACACTCCTACTAATACACACACACTCCTAGAAATACACTCACACTGATACAAATACACTCACACTCATTCAAATACACTCACACTGATACAAATACACTCCTTCTTTTTTCTTTCTTTTGGGCCTCCTTATCTCGAGAGACAATGGATACGCGCCTGGAGGTGGTCAGTGGTTTGTGAAGCAGCGCCTGGAGTGGCTATAAAGGCCAATTCTGGAGTGACAGGCTCTTCCACAGGTGCTGCAGAGAAATTTGTTTGTTGGGGCTGTTGCACAGTTGGCTCTCCCCTTGCGCCTCTGTCTTTTTTCCTGCCAACTACTAAGTCTCTTCGACTCGCCACAATTTAGCCCTGTCTTTATGGCTGCCCGCCAGCTCTGGCGAATGCTGGCAACTGACTCCCACGACTTGTGATCAATGTCACACGATTTCATGTCGCGTTTGCAGACGTCTTTATAACGGAGACATGGAATACACTCACACTCATTCAAATACACTCACACTGATACAAATACACTCACACTGATACAAATACACACACAGTGATAAATATACACACACACTGATACAAATACACTCAAACACATACAAATACACTCACACTCACACAAATACACACATCTCACACAAATACACACACACTCAGACAAATTCACTCACACTGAAACAAATACACACACACTCATACAAATACACACACACTGATAAATATACATACACACCGATACAAATACACTCAAACTCATACAAATACACACACACTCACACAAATACACACACACTCATACAAATACACTCACACATAAACAAATACACACATACTCATACAAATACACACACATCTCACACAAATACACACACACTCATACAAAGACACTCACACTGAAACAAATACACACACACTCCTACTAATACACACACAGTGATAAATATACACACACTGATACAAATACACTCAAACTCATACAAATACACTCACACTGATAAATATACACACACAGTCCTACTAATACACACACACTCACACAAATACACTCACACTCATACAAATACACACACACTCCTACAAATACACTCACACTGATACAAATACACTCACACTCATTCAAATACACTCACACTGATACAAATACACTCACACTCATTCAAATACACTCACACTGATACAAATACACACACACTAATACAAATACAAACACACCCCTACTAATACACTCACACTGAAACAAATACACACACAATCATACAAATACACTCACACTGAAACAAATACACACACACTCCTACTAATACACTCACACTGAAACAAATACACACACACTCATACAAATACACACACTCAGACAAATACACACACACTGATACAAATACACACACAGTGATAAATATACACACACACTGATACAAATAGACTCAAACTCATACAAATACACCCACAATCATACAAATACACACACACTGATAAATATACATACACACCGATACAAATACACTCAAACTCATGCAAATACACACACACTCATACAAATACACTCACACTGAAACAAATACACACACACTCATACAAATACATACACACTGATAAATATACATACACACCGATACAAATACACTCAAACTCATACAAATACACACACACTCATACAAATACACACACACTCACACAAATACAGACACACTCATACAAATACACTCACACTCATACAAATATACTCACACTGATACAAATACATTCATACTCATACAAATGCACTCACAGTCATACAACTACACTCACACTCATACAAATTCACTCACACTGATACAAATACATTCACACTGATACAAATACACTCACACTGATACAAATATACTCACACTCATACAAATATACTCACACTGATACAAATACATTCATACTCATACAAATCCATTCACACTCATACAAATACACTCACACTGATACAAATATACTCACACTCATACAAATATACTCACACTGATACAAATACATTCATAATCATACAAATCCATTCATACTCATACAAATGCACTCACAGTTATACAAATACACTCATACTCATACAAATACACTCACACTGATACAAATACACTCACACTGATACAAATGCACTCATACTCATACAAATACACTCACACTGATACAAATACACTCACACTGATACAAATGCACTCACAGTCATACAAATACACTCACACTCAGACAAATACCCTCACATTGAGACAAATACATTCACACTGATACAAATACACTCACACTGATACAAATATACTCACACTCGTACAAAAGCACTCACACTCATACAAATATACTAACACTGATACAAATACATTCACATTGATACAAATACACTCACAATCATACAAATACACTCACAGTCATACAAATACACTCACACTGATACAACTACACTCACGCTGATACAAATACACTCACAGTCATACAAATACACTCACACTGTTACAAATAAACTCACACTGATACAAATACACTCACAGTCATACAAATACACTCACACTGATACAAATACACCCACCCTGATACAAATACACTCACACTCATACAAATACACTCATACTCATACAAATGCACTCACAGTCATACAAATACACTCACACTGATACAAATACACTCACACTGATACAAATACATTCATACTCATACAAATGCACTCACAGTCATACAAATACACTCACACTGATACAAATAAACTCACACTGATACAAATACACTCACAGTCATACAAATACACTCACACTGATACAAATACACCCACCCTGATACAAATACACTCACACTCATACAAATACACTCATACTCATACAAATGCACTCACAGTCATACAAATACACTCACACTGATACAAATACACTCACACTCATACAAATACACTCACACTGATACAAATACATTCACACTGATACAAATACACTCACACTGATACAAATATACTCACACTCATAAAAAAGCTCTCACACTCATACAAATATACTCACACTGATACAAATACACTCACACTGATACAAATATACTCACACTCATACAAATGCACTCACACTCATACAAATATACTCACACTGACAGAAATATACTCACACTGATACAAATACATTCACACTGATACAAATATACTCACACTCATACAAATGCACTCACACCCATACAAATATACTCACACTCATACAAATATACTCACACTGATACAAATACATACAAACTGATACAAATACACTCACACTGATATAAATATACTCTCACTCATACAAATGCACTCACACTCATACAAATATACTCACACTGATAGAAATATACACACACTGATACAAATACATTCACGCTGATACAAATACATTCACACTGATATAAATATACTCTCACTCATACAAATGCACTCACACTCATACAAATATACTTACACTGATACAAATATATTCACACTCATACAAATATACTCACACTAATACAAATGCACTCACACATACAAATATACTCACACTGATAGAAATATACACACACTGATACAAATACATTCACACTGATACAAATACATTCACACTGATATAAATATACTCTCACTCATACAAATGCACTCACACTCATACAAATATACTCACACTCATACAAATATACTCACACTGATGCAAATACATTCACACTGATACAAATACACTCACACTGATACAAATATACTCATACTGATACAAATACATTCACACTGAAACAAATATACTCACACGCATACAAATATACTCACACTCATACAAATACACTCACACTGATACAAATACATTCACACTGATACAAATACACTCACACGGATACAAATATACAAACACTCATACAAATGCACTCACACTCATACAAATATACTCACACTGATACAAATACATTCATACTCATACAAATGCACTCACAGTCATACAAATACACTCACACTCATACAAATTCACTCACACTGATACAAATACATTCACACTGATACAAATACACTCACACTGATACAAATATACTCACACTCATACAAATATACTCACACTGATACAAATACATTCATACTGTTACAAATCCATTCACACTAATACAAATACACTCACACTGATACAAATATACTCACACTCATACAAATATACTCACACTGATACAAATACATTCATACTCATACAAATCCATTCATACTCATACAAATGCACTCACAGTTATACAAATACACTCATACTCATACAAATACACTCACACTGATACAAATATACTCACACTCATACAAATATACTCACACTGATACAAATACATTCATACTCATACAAATCCATTCATACTCATACAAATGCACTCACAGTTATACAAATACACTCATACTCATACAAATACACTCACACTGATACAAATTCACTTACACTGATACAAATACACTTACAGTCATACAAATACACTCACACTCATACAAATACACTCACACTGATACAAATATACTCACACTCATACAAATATACTCACACTGATACAAATACATTCACACTGATACAAATACACTCACACTGATACAAATATACTCACACTCATACAAATATACTCACACTGATACAAATACATTCATACTGTTACAAATCTATTCACACTCATACAAATACACTCACACTGATACAAATATACTCACACTCATACAAATATACTCACACTGATACAAATACATTCATACTCATACAAATGCACTCACAGTTATACAAATACACTCATACTCATACAAATACACTCACACTGATACAAATACACTCACACTGATACAAATACACTTACAGTCATACAAATACACTCACACTGATACAAATACACTCACACTGATACAAATAAATTCACAATCATTCAAATGCACTCACAGTCATACAAATACACTCACACTAATACAAATACACTCACACTCAGACAAATACCCTCACACTGATACAAATACATTCACACTGATACAAATACACTCACACTGATACAAATATACTCACACTCATACAAAAGCACTCACACTCATATAAATATACTAACACTGATACAAATACATTCACATTGATACAAATACACTCACAATCATACAAATACACTCACAGTCATACAAATACACTCACACTGATACAACTACACTCACGCTGATACAAATACACTCACAGTCATACAAATACACTCACACTGATACAAATACACTCACACTGATACAAATACATTCATACTCATACAAATGCACTCACAGTCATACAAATAGACTCACACTGATACAAATACACTCACACTCATACAAATACCCTCACACTGATACAAATACACTCACAATCATACAAATACACTCACACTGATACAAATACACACACACTCATACAAATACACGCAGTCATACAAATACACACAAACTCATACTAATATACTCACACTGAAACCAATACACACACACTGATACAATTACACTCACACTAATACAAATACACACACATTCATACAAATACACTCACACTCATACAAATACACTCACACTGATACAAATACACTCACACTCATACAAATACACTAACACTCATTCAAATACACACACATTCATACAAATACACTCTCACTCATACAAATGCACTCACACTCATACAAATATACTCACACTCATACAAATATACTCACACTGATGCAAATACATTCACACTGATACAAATACACTCACACTGATACAAATATACTCATACTGATACAAATACATTCACACTGAAACAAATATACTCACACGCATACAAATATACTCACACTCATACAAATACACTCACACTGATACAAATACATTCACACTGATACAAATACACTCACACGGATACAAATATACAAACACTCATACAAATGCACTCACACTCATACAAATATACTCACACTGATACAAATACATTCATACTCATACAAATGCACTCACAGTCATACAAATACACTCACACTCATACAAATTCACTCACACTGATACAAATACATTCACACTGATACAAATA
Organism: Heterodontus francisci; assembly: GCF_036365525.1. Classification (NCBI taxonomy): domain Eukaryota; kingdom Metazoa; phylum Chordata; class Chondrichthyes; order Heterodontiformes; family Heterodontidae; genus Heterodontus; species Heterodontus francisci. Next base: position 4,156,574 of record NC_090402.1, on the reverse strand, counting down.
CACTCACACTGATACAAATATACTCACACTCATACAAATATACTCACACTGATACAAATACATTCATACTGTTACAAATCCATTCACACTAATACAAATACACTCACACTGATACAAATATACTCACACTCATACAAATATACTCACACTGATACAAATACATTCATACTCATACAAATCCATTCATACTCATACAAATGCACTCACAGTTATACAAATACACTCATACTCATACAAATACACTCACACTGATACAAATATACTCACACTCATACAAATATACTCACACTGATACAAATACATTCATACTCATACAAATCCATTCATACTCATACAAATGCACTCACAGTTATACAAATACACTCATACTCATACAAATACACTCACACTGATACAAATTCACTTACACTGATACAAATACACTTACAGTCATACAAATACACTCACACTCATACAAATACACTCACACTGATACAAATATACTCACACTCATACAAATATACTCACACTGATACAAATACATTCACACTGATACAAATACACTCACACTGATACAAATATACTCACACTCATACAAATATACTCACACTGATACAAATACATTCATACTGTTACAAATCTATTCACACTCATACAAATACACTCACACTGATACAAATATACTCACACTCATACAAATATACTCACACTGATACAAATACATTCATACTCATACAAATGCACTCACAGTTATACAAATACACTCATACTCATACAAATACACTCACACTGATACAAATACACTCACACTGATACAAATACACTTACAGTCATACAAATACACTCACACTGATACAAATACACTCACACTGATACAAATAAATTCACAATCATTCAAATGCACTCACAGTCATACAAATACACTCACACTAATACAAATATACTCACACTCAGACAAATACCCTCACACTGATACAAATACATTCACACTGATACAAATACACTCACACTGATACAAATATACTCACACTCATACAAAAGCACTCACACTCATATAAATATACTAACACTGATACAAATACATTCACATTGATACAAATACACTCACAATCATACAAATACACTCACAGTCATACAAATACACTCACACTGATACAACTACACTCACGCTGATACAAATACACTCACAGTCATACAAATACACTCACACTGATACAAATACACTCACACTGATACAAATACATTCATACTCATACAAATGCACTCACAGTCATACAAATAGACTCACACTGATACAAATACACTCACACTCATACAAATACCCTCACACTGATACAAATACACTCACAATCATACAAATACACTCACACTGATACAAATACACACACACTCATACAAATACACGCAGTCATACAAATACACACAAACTCATACTAATATACTCACACTGAAACCAATACACACACACTGATACAATTACACTCACACTAATACAAATACACACACATTCATACAAATACACTCACACTCATACAAATACACTCACACTGATACAAATACACTCACACTCATACAAATACACTAACACTCATTCAAATACACACACATTCATACAAATACACTCTCACTCATACAAATGCACTCACACTCATACAAATATACTCACACTCATACAAATATACTCACACTGATGCAAATACATTCACACTGATACAAATACACTCACACTGATACAAATATACTCATACTGATACAAATACATTCACACTGAAACAAATATACTCACACGCATACAAATATACTCACACTCATACAAATACACTCACACTGATACAAATACATTCACACTGATACAAATACACTCACACGGATACAAATATACAAACACTCATACAAATGCACTCACACTCATACAAATATACTCACACTGATACAAATACATTCATACTCATACAAATGCACTCACAGTCATACAAATACACTCACACTCATACAAATTCACTCACACTGATACAAATACATTCACACTGATACAAATACACTCACACTGATACAAATATACTCACACTCATACAAATATACTCACACTGATACAAATACATTCATACTGTTACAAATCCATTCACACTAATACAAATACACTCACACTGATACAAATATACTCACACTCATACAAATATACTCACACTGATACAAATACATTCATACTCATACAAATCCATTCATACTCATACAAATGCACTCACAGTTATACAAATACACTCATACTCATACAAATACACTCACACTGATACAAATATACTCACACTCATACAAATATACTCACACTGATACAAATACATTCATACTCATACAAATCCATTCATACTCATACAAATGCACTCACAGTTATACAAATACACTCATACTCATACAAATACACTCACACTGATACAAATTCACTTACACTGATACAAATACACTTACAGTCATACAAATACACTCACACTCATACAAATACACTCACACTGATACAAATATACTCACACTCATACAAATATACTCACACTGATACAAATACATTCACACTGATACAAATACACTCACACTGATACAAATATACTCACACTCATACAAATATACTCACACTGATACAAATACATTCATACTGTTACAAATCTATTCACACTCATACAAATACACTCACACTGATACAAATATACTCACACTCATACAAATATACTCACACTGATACAAATACATTCATACTCATACAAATGCACTCACAGTTATACAAATACACTCATACTCATACAAATACACTCACACTGATACAAATACACTCACACTGATACAAATACACTTACAGTCATACAAATACACTCACACTGATACAAATACACTCACACTGATACAAATAAATTCACAATCATTCAAATGCACTCACAGTCATACAAATACACTCACACTAATACAAATACACTCACACTCAGACAAATACCCTCACACTGATACAAATACATTCACACTGATACAAATACACTCACACTGATACAAATATACTCACACTCATACAAAAGCACTCACACTCATATAAATATACTAACACTGATACAAATACATTCACATTGATACAAATACACTCACAATCATACAAATACACTCACAGTCATACAAATACACTCACACTGATACAACTACACTCACGCTGATACAAATACACTCACAGTCATACAAATACACTCACACTGATACAAATACACTCACACTGATACAAATACATTCATACTCATACAAATGCACTCACAGTCATACAAATAGACTCACACTGATACAAATACACTCACACTCATACAAATACCCTCACACTGATACAAATACACTCACAATCATACAAATACACTCACACTGATACAAATACACACACACTCATACAAATACACGCAGTCATACAAATACACACAAACTCATACTAATATACTCACACTGAAACCAATACACACACACTGATACAATTACACTCACACTAATACAAATACACACACATTCATACAAATACACTCACACTCATACAAATACACTCACACTGATACAAATACACTCACACTCATACAAATACACTAACACTCATTCAAATACACACACATTCATACAAATACACTCACACTCATACAAATACACTCACACTAATACAAATACACTCACAGTCATACAAATACACTCACACTGATACAAATACACTCACACTCATACAAATACACGAACACTCATTCAAATACATGCACACTGATACAAATACACTCACAGTCATACAAATACACGCACACTGATACAAATACAATCACACTGATACAAACACACTCACACTGATATAAATACACTCACACTCATACAAATACACTCACACTCATACAAATACACTCACACTGGTACAAATACACTCACACTAATACAAATACAATCACACTCATACAAATACACTCACACTGATACAAATATACTCACACTCATACAAAAGCACTCACACTCATACAAATATACTAACACTGATACAAATACATTCACATTGATACAAATACAATCACAATCATACAAATACACTCACAGTCATACAAAGACACTCACACTGATACAACTACACTCACGCTGATACAAATACACTCACAGTCATACAAATACACTCACACTGATACAAATACACTCACACTCATACAAATACACTCACACTGATACAAATTCACTCACACTCATACAAATACACTCACACTGATACAAATACATTCACACTCATACAAATACATTCACACTCATACAAATACACTCACACTGATACAAATACATTCACACTGATACAAATATACTCACACTGATACAAATACACTCACACTCATACAAATACACTCACACTGATACAAATTCACTCACACTCATACAAATACACTCACACTGATACAAATACACTCGCACTCATACAAATACACTCACACTGACACAAATGCATTCACACTGATACAAATACATTCACACTGATACAAGTATACTCACACTGATACAAATACACTCACACTCATACAAAAACACTCACACTGATACAAATACACTCACACTGATACAAATTCACTGACACTCATACAAATACACTCACACTGATACAAATTCACTCACACTCATACAAATATACTCACACTGATACAAATACACTCACACTGATACAAATTGACTCACACTGATACCAATACACTCACACTGATACAAATACACTCACACTGATACAAATTCACTCACACTGTTACAAATACACTCACAGTCATACAAATACACACTCACTCATACAAATACACTCACACTCACACAAATACACTCACACTCATACAAATATACTCACACTCATACAAATACACTCATACAAATATATTCACACTGATACAAATACATTCACACTGATACAAATTCACTCACACTCAGACAAATATACTCACACTCATACAAATTCACTCACACTGATACAAATACATTCGCACTGATACAAATACACTCACACTGATACAAATATACTCACACTGATACAAATACATTCATACTCATACAAATGCACTCACAGTCATACAAATACACTCACACTGACACAAATACATTTACACTGATACAAATATACTCACACTGATACAAATATACTCACACTCATACAAATGCACTCACACTCATACAAATTCACTCACACTGATACAAATACATTCACACTGATACAAATTCACTCACACTGATACAAATATACTGACACTGATACAAATAAACTCACACTGATACAAATACACTCACACTCATACAAATATACTCACACTGATACAAATACACTCACACTGATACAAATTCACTCACACGCATACAAATATACTCACACTGATCCAAATACATTCACACTCATACAAATGCACTCACACTCATACAAATACATTCACACTGATACAAATACACTCACAGTCATACAAATACACTCACACTGATACAAATACATTCATACTCATACAAATACATTCACACTGATACAAATACACTCATACTCATACAAATGCACTCACAGTCATACAAATACACTCACACTGATACAAATACAGTCTTAATCATACAAATACACTCATACTCATACAAATACAATCACACTCATACAAATGCACTCACACTGATACAAATACACTCACAATCATACAAATACACTCACACTGATACAAATACACTCACACTTTAACAAATACACTCACAATCATACAAATACACTCACAGTCATACAAATACTCTCACACTGATACAAATACACTCATACTCATACAAATGCACTCACAGTCATACAAATACACTCACACTGATACAAATACACTCACACACATACAAATACACTCACACTGATACAAATACATTCACACTGATACAAGTACACTCACACTGATACAAATATACTCACACTCAAACAAATACACTCATACTCATACAAATGCACTCACACTGATACAAATACACTCACACTGATACAAATACACTCACACTTATACAAATGCACTCACACTGATACAAATACACTCACACTGATACAAATACACTCACACTGATACAAATGCACTCACACTGATACAAATTCACTCACACTCATACAAATATACTCACACTGAAACAAATACATTCACACTGATACAAATTGACTCACTCTGATACCAATACACTCACACTGATGCAAATACACTCACACTGATACAAATTCACTCACACTGTTACAAATACACTCACAGTCATACAAATACACTCACACTCATACAAATACACTCACACTCACACAAATACACTCACACTCATACAAATATATTCACACTGATACAAATACATTCACACTGATACAAATTCACTCACACTCAGACAAATATACTCACACTCATACAAATTCACTCACACTGATACAAATACATTCGCACTGATACAAATACACTCACACTGATACAAATATACTCACACTGATACAAATACATTCATACTCATACAAATGCACTCACAGTCATACAAATAACCTCACACTGACACAAATACACTCACACTCATACAAATACACTCACACTGATACAAATACACTCACACTGATACAAATACACTCACACTTATACAAATGCACTCACACTGATACAAATACACTCACACTGATACAAATACACTCACACTGATACAAATGCACTCACACTGATACAAATTCACTCACACTCATACAAATATACTCACACTGAAACAAATACACTCACACTGATACAAATTGACTCACTCTGATACCAATACACTCACACTGATGCAAATACACTCACACTGATACAAATTCACTCACACTGTTACAAATACACTCACAGTCATACAAATACACTCACACTCATACAAATACACTCACACTCACACAAATACACTCACACTCATACAAATATATTCACACTGATACAAATACATTCACACTGATACAAATTCACTCACACTCAGACAAATATACTCACACTCATACAAATTCACTCACACTGATACAAATACATTCGCACTGATACAAATACACTCACACTGATACAAATATACTCACACTGATACAAATACATTCATACTCATACAAATGCACTCACAGTCATACAAATAACCTCACACTGACACAAATACATTTACACTGATACAAATACACTCACACTGATACAAATATACTCACACTCATGCAAATGCACTCACACTCATACAAATTCACTCACACTGATACAAATACATTCACACTGATACAAATTCACTCACACTGATACAAATATACTCACACTGATACAAATAAACTCACACTGATACAAATACACTCACACTCATACAAATATACTCACACTGATCCAAATACATTCACACTCATACAAATACACTCACACTCATACAAATACATTCACACTGATACAAATACACTCACTGTCAAACAAATACACTCACACTGATACAAATACATTCATACTCATACAAATACATTCACACTGATACAAATACACTCATACTCATACAAATGCACTCACAGTCATACAAACACACTCACACTGATACAAATACAGTCTCAATCATACAAATACACTCATACTCATACAAATACAATCACACTGATACAAATACACTCACAGTCATACAAATACACTCACACTGATACAAATACATTCATACTCATACAAATACATTCACACTGATACAAATACACTCATACTCATACAAATGCACTCACAGTCATACAAATACACTCACACTGATACAAATACAGTCTTAATCATACAAATACACTCATACTCATACAAATACAATCACACTCATACAAATGCACTCACACTGATACAAATACACTCACAATCATACAAATACACTCACACTGATACAAATACACTCACACTTTAACAAATACACTCACAATCATACAAATACACTCACAGTCATACAAATACTCTCACACTGATACAAATACACTCATACTCATACAAATGCACTCACAGTCATACAAATACACTCACACTGATACAAATACACTCACACACATACAAATACACTCACACTGATACAAATACATTCACACTGATACAAGTACACTCACACTGATACAAATATACTCACACTCAAACAAATACACTCATACTCATACAAATGCACTCACAGTCATAAAAATACCCTCACACTGATACAACTACACTCACACTCATACAAATACACTCACACTGATACAAATACACTCACACTGATACAAATACACTCACACTTATACAAATGCACTCACACTGATACAAATACACTCACACTGATACAAATACACTCACACTGATACAAATGCACTCACACTGATACAAATTCACTCACACTCATACAAATATACTCACACTGAAACAAATACACTCACACTGATACAAATTGACTCACTCTGATACCAATACACTCACACTGATGCAAATACACTCACACTGATACAAATTCACTCACACTGTTACAAATACACTCACAGTCATACAAATACACTCACACTCATACAAATACACTCACACTCACACAAATACACTCACACTCATACAAATATATTCACACTGATACAAATACATTCACACTGATACAAATTCACTCACACTCAGACAAATATACTCACACTCATACAAATTCACTCACACTGATACAAATACATTCGCACTGATACAAATACACTCACACTGATACAAATATACTCACACTGATACAAATACATTCATACTCATACAAATGCACTCACAGTCATACAAATAACCTCACACTGACACAAATACACTCACACTCATACAAATACACTCACACTGATACAAATACACTCACACCGATACAAATACACTCACACTTATACAAATGCACTCACACTGATACAAATACACTCACACTGATACAAATACACTCACACTGATACAAATGCACTCACACTGATACAAATTCACTCACACTCATACAAATATACTCACACTGAAACAAATACACTCACACTGATACAAATTGACTCACTCTGATACCAATACACTCACTCTGATGCAAATACACTCACACTGATACAAATTCACTCACACTGTTACAAATACACTCACAGTCATACAAATACACTCACACTCATACAAATACACTCACACTCACACAAATACACTCACACTCATACAAATATATTCACACTGATACAAATACATTCACACTGATACAAATTCACTCACACTCAGACAAATATACTCACACTCATACAAATTCACTCACACTGATACAAATACATTCGCACTGATACAAATACACTCACACTGATACAAATATACTCACACTGATACAAATACATTCATACTCATACAAATGCACTCACAGTCATACAAATAACCTCACACTGACACAAATACATTTACACTGATACAAATACACTCACACTGATACAAATATACTCACACTCATGCAAATGCACTCACACTCATACAAATTCACTCACACTGATACAAATACATTCACACTGATACAAATTCACTCACACTGATACAAATATACTCACACTGATACAAATAAACTCACACTGATACAAATACACTCACACTCATACAAATATACTCACACTGATACAAATACACTCACACTGATACAAATTCACTCACACTCATACAAATATACTCACACTGATCCAAATACATTCACACTCATACAAATACACTCACACTCATACAAATACATTCACACTGATACAAATACACTCACAGTCAAACAAATACACTCACACTGATACAAATACATTCATACTCATACAAATACATTCACACTGATACAAATACACTCATACTCATACAAATGGACTCACAGTCATACAAACACACTCACACTGATACAAATACAGTCTCAATCATACAAATACACTCATACTCATACAAATACAATCACACTCATACAAATACACTCACACTGATACAAATACACTCACAATCATACAAATACACTCACACTGATACAAATACACTCACACTTTAACAAATACACACACAATCATACAAATACACTCACAGTCATACAAATACTCTCACACTGATACAAATACACTCACATTGATACAAATACACTCATAGTAATACAAATACACTCACACATACAAATACACCCACCCTGATGCCAATACACTCACACTCATACAAATACACTCACACTGATACAAATACACTCACACACATACAAATACACTCACACTGATACAAATACATTCACACTGATACAAGTACACTCACACTGATACAAATATACCCACACTCAAACAAATACACTCATACTCATACAAATGCACTCACAGTCATAAAAATACACTCACACTGATACAAATACACTCACACTCATACAACTACACTCACACTGATACAGATACACTCACACTGACACAAATACACTCACACTTTAACAAATACACTCACAATCATACAAATACACTCACAGTCATACAAATACACTCACACTGATACAAATACACTCACATTGATACAAATACACTCACAGTCATCCAAATACACTCACACTGATACAAATACACCCACCCTGATACAAATACAGTCACACTCATACAAATACACTCATACTCATACAAATGCACTCACAGTCATACAAATACACTCACACTGATACAAATACACTCACACTCATACAAATACACTCACACTGATACAAATACATTCACACTGATAAAAATACACTGACAGTGATACAAATATACTCACACTCATACAAATTCACTCATACACATACAAATGCACTCACAGTCATACAAATACCCTCACACTGATACAAATACAATCACAATCATACAAATACACACACACTGATACAAATACACACACACTCATACAAATACACGCACAGTCATACAAATACACACAAACTCATACTAATATACTCACACTGAAACAAATACACACACACTGATACAATTACACTCACACTAATACAAATACACTCGCACTCATACAAATACACTCACACTGATACAAATTCACTCACACTGATACAAATATACTCACACTGATACAAATTCACTCACACTCATACAAATACACTCATACTGATACAAATACATTCACACTCATACAAATACATTCACACTCATACAAATACACTCACACTGATACAAATACAATCACACTGATACAAATATACTCACACTGATACAAATACACTCACACTCATACAAATACACTCACACTGATACAAATACAATCACACTCATACAAATACACTCACACTGACACAAATGCATTCACACTGATACAAATACATTCACACTGATACAAGTATACTCACACTGATACAAATACAATCACACTCATACAAAAACACTCACACTGATACAAATACACTCACACTGATACAAATTCACTGACACTCATACAAATACACTCACACTGATACAAATTCACTCACACTCATACAAATATACTCACACTGATACAAATACACTCACACTGATACAAATTGACTCACACTGATACCAATACACTCACACTGATACAAATACACTCACACTGATACAAATTCACTCACACTGTTACAAATACACTCACAGTCATACAAATACACTCACACTCATACAAATACACTCACACTCACACAAATACACTCACACTCATACAAATATACTCACACTCATACAAATACACTCATACAAATATATTCACACTGATACAAATACATTCACACTGATACAAATTCACTCACACTCAGACAAATATACTCACACTCATACAAATTCACTCACACTGATACAAATACATTCGCACTGATACAAATACACTCACACTGATACAAATATACTCACACTGATACAAATACATTCATACTCATACAAATGCACTCACAGTCATACAAATACACTCACACTGACACAAATACATTTACACTGATACAAATACACTCACACTGATACAAATATACTCACACTCATGCAAATGCACTCACACTCATACAAATTCACTCACACTGATACAAATACATTCACACTGATACAAATTCACTCACACTGATACAAATATACTCACACTGATACAAATAAACTCACACTGATACAAATACACTCACACTCATACAAATATACTCACACTGATACAAATACATTCACACTCATACAAATGCACTCACACTCATACAAATACATTCACACTGATACAAATACACTCACAGTCATACAAATACACTCACACTGATACAAATACATTCATACTCATACAAATACATTCACACTGATACAAATACACTCATACTCATACAAATGCACTCACAGTCATACAAATACACTCACACTGATACAAATACAGTCTCAATCATACAAATACACTCATACTCATACAAATACAATCACACTCATACAAATACACTCACACTGATACAAATACACTCACAATCATACAAATACACTCACACTGATACAAATACACTCACACTTTAACAAATACACTCACAATGATACAAATACACTCACAGTCATACAAATACTCTCACACTGATACAAATACACTCACATTGATACAAATACACTCAGTCATACAAATACACTCACACTGATACAAATACACCCACCCTGATGCAAATACGCTCACACTCATACAAATACACTCATACTCATACAAATGCACTCACAGTCATACAAATACACTCACACTGATACAAATACACTCACACACATACAAATACACTCACACTGATACAAATACATTCACACTGATACAAGTACACTCACACTGATACAAATATACTCACACTGAAACACATACACTCACACTGATACAAATTGACTCACTCTGATACCAATACACTCACACTGATACAAATACACTCACACTGATACAAATTCACTCACACTGTTACAAACACACTCACAGTCATACAAATACACTCACACTCATACAAATACACTCACACTCACACAAATACACTCACACTCATACAATTATATTCACACTGATACAAATACATTCGCACTGATACAAATTCACTCACACTCAGACAAATGCACTCACAGTCATACAAATACACTCACACTGATACAAATACACTCACACACATACAAATACACTCACACTGATACAAATACACTCACACTGATACAAATACACCCACCCTGATGCAAATACACTCACACTCATACAAATACACTCATACTCATACAAATGCACTCACAGTCATACAAATACACTCACACTGATACAAATACACTCACACACATACAAATACACTCACACTGATACAAATACATTCACACTGATACAAGTACACTCACACTGATACAAATATACTCACACTCAAACAAATACACTCATACTCATACAAATGCACTCACAGTCATAAAAATACACTCACACTGATACAAATACACTCACAATCATACAAATACACTCACACTGATACAAATACACTCACACTGATACAAATACAATCACACTCATACAAAAACACTCACACTTATACAAATACACTCACACTGATACAAATTCACTGACACTCATACAAATACACTCACACTGATACAAATACACTCACACTGATACAAATGCACTCACACTGATACAAATTCACTCACACTCATACAAATATACTCACACTGAAACAAATACACTCACACTGATACAAATTGACTCACTCTGATACCAATACACTCACACTGATACAAATACACTCACACTGATACAAATTCACTCACACTGTTACAAATACACTCACAGTCATACAAATACACTCACACTCATACAAATACACTCACACTCATACAAATACACTCACACTCATACAAATATACTCACACTCATACAAATACACTCACACTCGTACAAATATACTCACACTCATACAAATGCACTCACAGTCATACAAAAACACTCACACTGATACAAATACACTCACACACATACAAATACACTCACACTGATACAAATACATTCACACTGATACAAGTACACTCACACTGATACAAATATACTCACACTCAAACAAATACACTCATACTCATACAAACGCACTCACAGTCATACAAATACACTCACACTGATACAAATACACTCACACTCATACAAATACTCTCACACTGATACAAATACACTCACACTGATACAAATACACTCACATTGATACAAATACACTCACAGTCATACAAATACACTCACACTGATACAAATACACCCACCCTGATACAAATACACTCACACTCAAACAAATACACTCATACTCATACAAATGCACTCACAGTCATACAAATACACTCACACTGATACAAATACACTCACACTCATACAAATACACTCACACTGATACAAATACATTCACACTGATACAAATACACTCACAGTGATACAAATATACTCACACTCATACAAATACACTCATACTCATACAAATGCACTCACAGTCATACAAATACACTCACACTGATACAAATACACTCATACTCATACAAATACACTCACAGTTATACAAATACACTCACAATGATACAAATACACTCACACTCATACAAATACACTCACACTGATACAAATACACTCACACTGATACAAATGCACTCACTCTTTAACAAATACACTCACAGTCATACAAATACACTCACACTGAAACAAAGACACTCACACTGATACAAATACACTCACAGTCATACAAATACACTCACACTGATACAAATACACCCACACTGATACAAATACACTCACACTCATACAAATACACTCATACTCATACAAATGCACTCACAGTCATACAAATACACTCACACTGATACAAATACACTCACACTCATACAAATACACTCACACTGATACAAATACACTGACACTGATACAAATACATTCACACTGATACAAATACACTCACACTGATACAAATATACTCACACTCATAAAAAAGCACTCACACTCATACAAATATACTCACACTGATACAAATACATTCACATTGATACAAATACACTCACACTCATACAAATACACTCACACTAATACAAATACACTCACAGTCATACAAATACACTCACACTGATACAAATACACTCACACTGACACAAATACACTCACACTCATACAAATACACACACATTCATACAAATACACTCACACTGATACAAATACACACACACTCATACAAATACACGCACAGTCATAGAAATACACACAAACTCATACTAATATACTCACACTGAAACAAATACACACACACTGATACAATTACACTCACACTAATACAAATACACACACATTCATACAAATACACTCACACTCATATAAATACACTCACACTAATACAAATACACTAACAGTCATACAAATACACTCTCACTGATGCAAATACACTCACACTGACACAAATACACTCACACTCATACAAATACACTCACACTGATACAAATACACCCACCCTGATACAAATACACTCACACTCATACAAATACACTCATACTCATACAAATGCACTCACAGTCATACAAATACACTCACACTGATACAAATACAATCACACTCATACAAATACACTCACACTGATACAAATACATTCACACTGATACAAATACACTCACACTGATACAAATATACTCACACTCATACAAATACACTCATACTCATACAAATGCACTCACAGTCATACAAATACACTCACACTGATACAAATACAATCACACTCATACAAATACACTCACACTGATAGAAATACATTCACACTGATACAAATACACTCACACTGATACAAATACAATCACACTCATACAAATACACTCACACTGATACAAATACATTCACACTGATACAAATACACTCACACTGATACAAATATACTCACACTCATACAAATACACTCATACTCATACAAATGCACTCACAGTCATACAAATACACTCACACTGATACAAATACAATCACACTCATACAAATACACTCACACTGATACAAATACATTCACACTGATACAAATACACTCACACTGATACAAATATACTCACACTCATACAAATACACTCATACTCATACAAATGCACTCACAGTCATACAAATACACTCACACTGATACAAATACATTCACACTGATACAAATACACTCACACTGATACAAATATACTCACACTGATACAAATACATTCATACTCATACAAATCCATTCATACTCATACAAATGCACTCACAGTTATACAAATACACTCATACTCATACAAATACACTCACACAGATACAAATACACTCACACAGATACAAATACACTTACAGTCATAAAAATACACACACTGATACAAATACACTCACACTGATACAAATACATTCATAATCATACAAATGCACTCACAGTCACACAAATACACTCACACTAATACAAATACACTCACACTCAGACAAATACCCTCACACTGATACAAATACATTCACACTGATACAAATACACTCACACTGATACAAATACACTCACACTCATACAAAAGCACTCACACTCATACAAATATACTCACACTGATACAAATACAGTCACATTGACACAAATACACTCACAATCATACAAATACAATCAAAGTCATACAAATACACTCACACTGATACAAATACACTCACGCTGATACAAATACACTCACAGTCATATAAATACACTCACACTGATACAAATACACTCACACTGATACAAATACATTCATACTCATACAAATACATTCACACTCATACAAATACACTCATACTCATACAAATGCACTCACAGTCATACAAATACACTCACACTGATACAAATAAACTCACACTCATACAAATACCCTCACACTGATACAAATACACTCACAAACATACAAATACACTCACACTGATACAAATACACACACACTCATACAAATACACGCACAGTCATACAAATACACACAAACTCATACTAATATACTCACACTGAAACAAATACACACACACTGATACAATTACACTCACACTAATACAAATACACACACATTCATACAAATACACTCACACTCATATAAATACACTCACACTAATACAAATACACTAACAGTCATACAAATACACTCACACTGATACAAATACACTGACAGTGATACAAATATACTCACACTCATACAAATTCACTCATACTCATACAAATGCACTCACAGTCATACAAATACCCTCACACTGATACAAATACAATCACAATCATACAAATACACACACACTGATACAAATACACACACACTCATACAATTACACGCACAGTCATACAAATACACACAAACTCATACTAATATACTCACACTGAAACAAATACACACACACTGATACAATTACACTCACACTAATACAAATACACTCGCACTCATACAAATACACTCACACTGATACAAATTCACTCACACTGATACAAATATACTCACACTGATACAAATTCACTCACACTCATACAAATACACTCATACTGATACAAATACATTCACACTCATACAAATACATTCACACTCATACAAATACACTCACACTGATACAAATACAATCACACTGATACAAATATACTCACACTGATACAAATACACTCACACTCATACAAATACACTCACACTGATACAAATACACTCGCACTCATACAAATACACTCACACTGACACAAATGCATTCACACTGATACAAATACATTCACACTGATACAAGTATACTCACACTGATACAAATACACTCACACTCATACAAAAACACTCACACTGATACAAATACACTCACACTGATACAAATTCACTGACACTCATACAAATACACTCACACTGATACAAATTCACTCACACTCATACAAATATACTCACACTGATACAAATACACTCACACTGATACAAATTGACTCACACTGATACCAATACACTCACACTGATACAAATACACTCACACTGATACAAATTCACTCACACTGTTACAAATACACTCACAGTCATACAAATACACTCACACTCATACAAATACACTCACACTCACACAAATACACTCACACTCATACAAATATACTCACACTCATACAAATACACTCATACAAATATATTCACACTGATACAAATACATTCACACTGATACAAATTCACTCACACTCAGACAAATATACTCACACTCATACAAATTCACTCACACTGATACAAATACATTCGCACTGATACAAATACACTCACACTGATACAAATATACTCACACTGATACAAATACATTCATACTCATACAAATGCACTCACAGTCATACAAATACACTCACTGACACAAATACATTTACACTGATACAAATACACTCACACTGATACAAATATACTCACACTCATGCAAATGCACTCACACTCATACAAATTCACTCACACTGATACAAATACATTCACACTGATACAAATTCACTCACACTGATACAAATATACTCACACTGATACAAATAAACTCACACTGATACAAATACACTCACACTCATACAAATACACTCACACTCATACAAATATACTCACACTGATCCAAATACATTCACACTCATACAAATGCACTCACACTCATACAAATACATTCACACTGATACAAATACACTCACAGTCATACAAATACACTCACACTGATACAAATACATTCATACTCATACAAATACATTCACACTGATACAAATACACTCATACTCATACAAATGCACTCACAGTCATACAAATACACTCACACTGATACAAATACAGTCTCAATCATACAAATACACTCATACTCATACAAATACAATCACACTCATACAAATACACTCACACTGATACAAATACACTCACAATCATACAAATACACTCACACTGATACAAATTCACTCACACTTTAACAAATACACTCACAATGATACAAATACACTCACAGTCATACAAATACTCTCACACTGATACAAATACACTCACATTGATACAAATACACTCACAGTCATACAAATACACTCACACTGATACAAATACACCCACCCTGATGCAAATACGCTCACACTCATACAAATACATTCATACTCATACAAATGCACTCACAGTCATACAAATACACTCACACTGATACAAATACACTCACACACATACAAATACACTCACACTGATACAAATACATTCACACTGATACAAGTACACTCACACTGATACAAATATACTCACACTCAAACAAATACACTCATACTCATACAAATGCACTCACAGTCATAAAAATCCACTCACACTGATACAAATACACTCACACTCATACAAATACACTCACACTGATACAAATACACTCACACTGATACAAATACACTCACACTTATACAAATACACTCACACTGATACAAATTCACTGACACTCATACAAATACACTCACACTGATACAAATACACTCACACTGATACAAATGCACTCACACTGATACAAATATACTCACACTCATAAAAAGGCACTCACACTCATACAAATACACTCACACTGATACAAATACATTCACATTGATACAAATACACTCACACTCATACAAATACACTCACACTAATACAAATACACTCACAGTCATACAAATACACTCACACTGATACAAATACACTCACACTGACACAAATACACTCACACTCATACAAATACACACACATTCATACAAATACACTCACACTGATACAAATACACACACACTCATACAAATACACGCACAGTCATAGAAATACACACAAACTCATACTAATATACTCACACTGAAACAAATACACACACACTGATACAATTACACTCACACTAATACAAATACACTAACAGTCATACAAATACACTCTCACTGATACAAATACACTCACACTGACACAAATACACTCACACTCATACAAATACACTCACACTGATACAAATACACCCACCCTGATACAAATACACTCACACTCATACAAATACATTCATACTCATACAAATGCACTCACAGTCATACAAATACACTCACACTGATACAAATACACTCACACACATACAAATACACTCACACTGATACAAATACACTCACACACATACAAATACACTCACACTCATACAAATACACTCACACTGATACAAATACACCCACCCTGATACAAATACACTCACACTCATACAAATACATTCATACTCATACAAATGCACTCACAGTCATACAAATACACTCACACTGATACAAATACACTCACACACATACAAATACACTCACACTGATACAAATACATTCACACTGATACAAGTACACTCACACTGATACAAATATACTCACACTCAAACAAATACACTCATACTCATACAAATGCACTCACAGTCATAAAAATCCACTCACACTGATACAAATACACTCACACTCATACAAATACACTCACACTGATACAAATACACTCACACTGATACAAATACACTCACACTTATACAAATACACTCACACTGATACAAATTCACTGACACTCATACAAATACACTCACACTGATACAAATACACTCACACTGATACAAATGCACTCACACTGATACAAATATACTCACACTCATAAAAAAGCACTCACACTCATACAAATATACTCACCCTGATACAAATACATTCACATTGATACAAATACACTCACACTCATACAAATACACTCACACTAATACAAATACACTCACAGTCATACAAATACACTCACACTGATACAAATACACTCACACTGACACAAATACACTCACACTCATACAAATACACACACATTCATACAAATACACTCACACTGATACAAATACACACACACTCATACAAATACACGCACAGTCATAGAAATACACACAAACTCATACTAATATACTCACACTGAAACAAATACACACACACTGATACAATTACACTCACACTAATACAAATACACTAACAGTCATACAAATATACTCTCACTGATACAAATACACTCACACTGACACAAATACACTCACACTCATACAAATACACTCACACTGATACAAATACACCCACCCTGATACAAATACACTCACACTCATACAAATACACTCATACTCATACAAATGCACTCACAGTCATACAAATACACTCACACTGATACAAATACAATCACACTCATACAAATACACTCACACTGATACAAATACATTCACACTGATACAAATACACTCACACTGATACAAATATACTCACACTCATACAAATACACTCATACTCATACAAATGCACTCACAGTCATACAAATACACTCACACTGATACAAATACAATCACACTCATACAAATACACTCACACTGATACAAATACATTCACACTGATACAAATACACTCACACTGATACAAATATACTCACACTCATACAAATACACTCACACTGATACAAATACATTCACACTGATACAAATACACTCACACTGATACAAATATACTCACACTCATACAAATACACTCATACTCATACAAATGCACTCACAGTCATACAAATACACTCACACTGATACAAATACAATCACACTCATACAAATACACTCACACTCATACAAATACACTCACACTGATACAAATACACTCACACTGATACAAATACACTCACACTTATACAAATACACTCACACTGATACAAATTCACTGACACTCATACAAATACACTCACACTGATACAAATACACTCACACTGATACAAATGCACTCACACTGATACAAATTCACTCACACTCATACAAATATACTCACACTGAAACAAATACACTCACACTGATACAAATTGACTCACTCTGATACCAATACACTCACACTGATACAAATACACTCACACTGATACAAATTCACTCACACTGTTACAAACACACTCACAGTCATACAAATACACTCACACTCATACAAATACACTCACACTCACACAAATACACTCACACTCATACAATTATATTCACACTGATACAAATACATTCGCACTGATACAAATTCACTCACACTCAGACAAATGCACTCACAGTCATACAAATACACTCACACTGATACAAATACACTCACACACATACAAATACACTCACACTGATACAAATACACTCACACTGATACAAATACACCCACCCTGATGCAAATACACTCACACTCATACAAATACACTCATACTCATACAAATGCACTCACAGTCATACAAATACACTCACACTGATACAAATACACTCACACACATACAAATACACTCACACTGATACAAATACATTCACACTGATACAAGTACACTCACACTGATACAAATATACTCACACTCAAACAAATACACTCATACTCATACAAATGCACTCACAGTCATAAAAATACACTCACACTGATACAAATACACTCACAATCATACAAATACACTCACACTGATACAAATACACTCACACTGATACAAATACACTCACACTCATACAAAAACACTCACACTTATACAAATACACTCACACTGATACAAATTCACTGACACTCATACAAATACACTCACACTGATACAAATACAATCACACTGATACAAATGCACTCACACTGATACAAATTCACTCACACTCATACAAATATACTCACACTGAAACAAATACACTCACACTGATACAAATTGACTCACTCTGATACCAATACACTCACACTGATACAAATACACTCACACTGATACAAATTCACTCACACTGTTACAAATACACTCACAGTCATACAAATACACTCACACTCATACAAATACACTCACACTCATACAAATACACTCACACTCATACAAATATACTCACACTCATACAAATACACTCACACTCATACAAATATACTCACACTCATACAAATGCACTCACAGTCATACAAAAACACTCACACTGATACAAATACACTCACACACATACAAATACACTCACACTGATACAAATACATTCACACTGATACAAGTACACTCACACTGATACAAATATACTCACACTCAAACAAATACACTCATACTCATACAAACGCACTCACAGTCATACAAATACACTCACACTGATACAAATACACTCACACTCATACAAATACTCTCACACTGATACAAATACACTCACACTGATACAAATACACTCACACTTTAACAAATACACTCAC
Organism: Heterodontus francisci; assembly: GCF_036365525.1. Taxonomy (NCBI): domain Eukaryota; kingdom Metazoa; phylum Chordata; class Chondrichthyes; order Heterodontiformes; family Heterodontidae; genus Heterodontus; species Heterodontus francisci. The sequence goes on along the minus strand of NC_090402.1, from coordinate 4,133,537 downwards.
AATCATACAAATACACTCACAGTCATACAAATACCCTCACACTGATACAAATACACTCACATTGATACAAATACAGTCACAGTCATACAAATACACTCACACTGATACAAATACACCCACCCTGATACAAATACACTCACACTCAAACAAATACACTCATACTCATACAACTGCACTCACAGTCATACAAATACACTCACACTGATACAAATACACTCACACTCATACAAATACACTCACACTGATACAAATACATTCACACTGATACAAATACACTCACAGTGATACAAATATACTCACACTCATACAAATACACTCATACTCATACAAATGCACTCACAGTCATACAAATACACTCACACTGATACAAATACACTCATACTCATACAAATACACTCACAGTTATACAAATACACTCACAATGATACAAATACACTCACACTCATACAAATACACTCACACTGATACAAATACACTCACACTGATACAAATGCACTCACACTTTAACAAATACACTCACAGTCATACAAATACACTCACACTGAAACAAAGACACTCACACTGATACAAATACACTCACAGTCATACAAATACACTCACACTGATACAAATACACCCACACTGATACAAATACACTCACACTCATACAAATACACTCATACTCATACAAATGCACTCACAGTCATACAAATACACTCACACTGATACAAATACACTCACACTCATACAAATACACTCACACTGATACAAATACACTGACACTGATACAAATACATTCACACTGATACAAATACACTCACACTGATACAAATACACTCACACTCATACAAATACACTCACACTGATACAAATACACTGACACTGATACAAATACATTCACACTGATACAAATACACTCACACTGATACAAATACACTCACACTCATACAAATACACTCACACTGATACAAATACACTGACACTGATACAAATACATTCACACTGATACAAATACATTCACACTGATACAAATATACTCACACTGATACAAATACATTCACATTGATACAAATACACTCACACTCATACAAATACACTCACACTAATACAAATACACTCACAGTCATACAAATACACTCACACTGATACAAATACACTCACACTGACACAAATACACTCACACTCATACAAATACACACACATTCATACAAATACACTCACACTGATACAAATACACACACACTCATACAAATACACGCACAGTCATAGAAATACACACAAACTCATACTAATATACTCACACTGAAACAAATACACACACACTGATACAATTACACTCACACTAATACAAATACACACACATTCATACAAATACACTCACACTCATATAAATACACTCACACTAATACAAATACACTAACAGTCATACAAATACACTCTCACTGATACAAATACACTCACACTGACACAAATACACTCACACTCATACAAATACACTCACACTGATACAAATACACCCACCCTGATACAAATACACTCACACTTTAACAAATACACTCACAATCATACAAATACACTCACAGTCATACAAATACCCTCACACTGATACAAATACACTCACATTGATACAAATACAGTCACAGTCATACAAATACACTCACACTGATACAAATACACCCACCCTGATACAAATACACTCACACTCAAACAAATACACTCATACTCATACAAATGCACTCACAGTCATACAAATACACTCACACTGATACAAATACACTCACACTCATACAAATACACTCACACTGATACAAATACATTCACACTGATACAAATACACTCACAGTGATACAAATATACTCACACTCATACAAATACACTCATACTCATACAAATGCACTCACAGTCATACAAATACACTCACACTGATACAAATACACTCATACTCATACAAATACACTCACAGTTATACAAATACACTCACAATGATACAAATACACTCACACTCATACAAATACACTCACACTGATACAAATACACTCACACTGATACAAATGCACTCACACTTTAACAAATACACTCACAGTCATACAAATACACTCACACTGAAACAAAGACACTCACACTGATACAAATACACTCACAGTCATACAAATACACTCACACTGATACAAATACACCCACACTGATACAAATACACTCACACTCATACAAATACACTCATACTCATACAAATGCACTCACAGTCATACAAATACACTCACACTGATACAAATACACTCACACTCATACAAATACACTCACACTGATACAAATACACTGACACTGATACAAATACATTCACACTGATACAAATACACTCACACTGATACAAATACACTCACACTCATACAAATACACTCACACTGATACAAATACACTGACACTGATACAAATACATTCACACTGATACAAATACACTCACACTGATACAAATACACTCACACTCATACAAATACACTCACACTGATACAAATACACTGACACTGATACAAATACATTCACACTGATACAAATACATTCACACTGATACAAATATACTCACACTGATACAAATACATTCACATTGATACAAATACACTCACACTCATACAAATACACTCACACTAATACAAATACACTCACAGTCATACAAATACACTCACACTGATACAAATACACTCACACTGACACAAATACACTCACACTCATACAAATACACACACATTCATACAAATACACTCACACTGATACAAATACACACACACTCATACAAATACACGCACAGTCATAGAAATACACACAAACTCATACTAATATACTCACACTGAAACAAATACACACACACTGATACAATTACACTCACACTAATACAAATACACACACATTCATACAAATACACTCACACTCATATAAATACACTCACACTAATACAAATACACTAACAGTCATACAAATACACTCTCACTGATACAAATACACTCACACTGACACAAATACACTCACACTCATACAAATACACTCACACTGATACAAATACACCCACCCTGATACAAATACACTCACACTCATACAAATACACTCATACTCATACAAATGCACTCACAGTCATACAAATACACTCACACTGATACAAATACAATCACACTCATACAAATACACTCACACTGATACAAATACATTCACACTGATACAAATACACTCACACTGATACAAATATACTCACACTCATACAAATACACTCATACTCATACAAATGCACTCACAGTCATACAAATACACTCACACTGATACAAATACAATCACACTCATACAAATACACTCACACTGATACAAATACATTCACACTGATGCAAATACACTCACACTGATACAAATACAATCACACTCATACAAATACACTCACACTGATAGAAATACATTCACACTGATACAAATACACTCACACTGATACAAATATACTCACACTCATACAAATACACTCATACTCATACAAATGCACTCACAGTCATACAAATACACTCACACTGATACAAATACAATCACACTCATACAAATACACTCACACTGATACAAATACATTCACACTGATACAAATACACTCACACTGATACAAATATACTCACACTCATACAAATACACTCATACTCATACAAATGCACTCACAGTCATACAAATACACTCACACTGATACAAATACATTCACACTGATACAAATACACTCACACTGATACAAATATACTCACACTGATACAAATACATTCATACTCATACAAATCCATTCATACTCATACAAATGCACTCACAGTTATACAAATACACTCATACTCATACAAATACACTCACACAGATACAAGTACACTCACACAGATACAAATACACTTACAGTCATAAAAATACACACACTGATACAAATACACTCACACTGATACAAATACATTCATAATCATACAAATGCACTCACAGTCACACAAATACACTCACACTAATACAAATACACTCACACTCAGACAAATACCCTCACACTGATACAAATACATTCACACTGATACAAATACACTCACACTGATACAAATACACTCACACTCATACAAAAGCACTCACACTCATACAAATATACTCACACTGATACAAATACTGTCACATTGACACAAATACAGTCACAATCATACAAATACAATCACAGTCATACAAATACACTCACACTGATACAAATACACTCACGCTGATACAAATACACTCACAGTCATACAAATACACTCACACTGATACAAATACACTCACACTGATACAAATACATTCATACTCATACAAATACATTCACACTCATACAAATACACTCATACTCATACAAATGCACTCACAGTCATACAAATACACTCACACTGATACAAATAAACTCACACTCATACAAATACCCTCACACTGATACAAATACACTCACAAACATACAAATACACTCACACTGATACAAATACACACACACTCATACAAATACACGCACAGTCATAGAAATACACACAAACTCATACTAATATACTCACACTGAAACAAATACACACACACTGATACAATTACACTCACACTAATATAAATACACACACATTCATACAAATACACCAACACTCATATAAATACACTCACACTAATACAAATACACTAACAGTCATACAAATACACTCACACTGATACAAATACACTCACACTGACACAAATACACTCACACTCATACAAATACACACACATTCATACAAATACACTCACACTCATACAAATACACTTACACTAATACAAATAAACTCACACTGATACAAATACACTCACACTGATACAAATACACTCACACTGATACAAATACACTCACACTCATACAAATACACTAACACTCATTCAAATACATGCACACTGATACAAATACACTCACAGTCATAGAAATACACGCACACTGATACAAATACACTCACACTGATACAAATACACTCACACTTTAACAAATACAGTCACAATGATACAAATACACTCACAGTCACACAAATACACTGACACTGATACAAATACACTCACATTGATACAAATACACTCGCAGTCATACAAATACACTCACACTGATACAAATACACCCACCCTGATACAAATACACTCACACTCATACAAATACACTCTTACTCATACAAATGCACTCACAGTCATACAAATACAATCACACTCATACAAATACACTCACACTCATACAAATACACTCACACTGATACAAATACATTCACACTGATACAAATACACTCACACTGATACAAATATACTCACACTCATACAAATACACTCATACTCATACAAATGCACTCACAGTCATACAAATACACTCACACTGATACAAATACACTCACACTGATACAAATACATTCACACTGATACAAATACACTCACACTCATACAAATACACTCATACTCATACAAATGCACTCACAGTTATACAAATACACTCACACTGATACAAATACACTCACACTCATACAAATACACTCACACTGATACAAATACACTCACACTGATACAAATACACTCACACTTTAACAAATACACTCACAGTCATACAAATACACTCACACTGATACAAATACACTCACACTGATACAAATACACTCACAGTCATACAAATACACTCACACTCATACAAATACACTCATACACATACAAATGCACTCACAGTCATACAAATACACTCACACTGATACAAATACACTCACACTCATACAAATACACTCACACTGATACAAATACACTCACACTGATACAAATACATTCACACTGATACAAATACACTCACACTGATACAAATATACTCACACTCATAAAAAAGCACTCACACTCATACAAATATACTCACACTGATACAAATACATTCACATTGATACAAATACACTCACAATCATACAAATACACTCACAGTCATACAAATACACTCACACTGATACAAATATACTCACACTCATACAAATGCACTCACACTCATACAAATATACTCACACTGATAGAAATATACTCACACTGATACAAATACATTCACACTGATACAAATATACTCACACTCATACAAATGCACTCACACCCATACAAATATACTCACACTGATACAAATACATTCAAACTGATACAAATACACTCACACTGATACAAATATAATCACACTGATACAAATGCACTCACACTCATTCAAATATACTCACACTGATAGAAATATACACACACTGATACAAATACATTCACACTGATACAAATACACTCACACTGATACAAATATACTCACACAGATACAAATACACTCACACTCATACAAATACACTCACACTGATACAAATACATTCACACTGATACAAATTCACTCACACTCAGACAAATACACTCACACTCATACAAATACACTCACACTGATACAAATACACTCACACTGATTCAAATTCACTCACACTCATACAAATACACTCACACTAATACAAATATACTCACACTCATACAAATGCACTCACACTGATACAAATATACTCACACTGATACAAATACATTCAAACTGATACAAATATACTCACACTGATACAAATACACTCACACTCATACAAATACCCTCACACTGATACAAATACACTCACAAACATACAAATACACTCACACTGATACAAATACACACACACTCATACAAATACACGCACAGTCATAGAAATACACACAAACTCATACTAATATACTCACACTGAAACAAATACACACACACTGATACAATTACACTCACACTAATATAAATACACACACATTCATACAAATACACCAACACTCATATAAATACACTCACACTAATACAAATACACTAACAGTCATACAAATACACTCACACTGATACAAATACACTCACACTGACACAAATACACTCACACTCATACAAATACACACACATTCATACAAATACACTCACACTCATACAAATACACTTACACTAATACAAATAAACTCACACTGATACAAATACACTCACACTGATACAAATACACTCACACTGATACAAATACACTCACACTCATACAAATACACTAACACTCATTCAAATACATGCACACTGATACAAATACACTCACAGTCATAGAAATACACGCACACTGATACAAATACACTCACACTGATACAAATACACTCACACTTTAACAAATACAGTCACAATGATACAAATACACTCACAGTCACACAAATACACTGACACTGATACAAATACACTCACATTGATACAAATACACTCGCAGTCATACAAATACACTCACACTGATACAAATACACCCACCCTGATACAAATACACTCACACTCATACAAATACACTCTTACTCATACAAATGCACTCACAGTCATACAAATACAATCACACTCATACAAATACACTCACACTCATACAAATACACTCACACTGATACAAATACATTCACACTGATACAAATACACTCACACTGATACAAATATACTCACACTCATACAAATACACTCATACTCATACAAATGCACTCACAGTCATACAAATACACTCACACTGATACAAATACACTCACACTGATACAAATACATTCACACTGATACAAATACACTCACACTCATACAAATACACTCATACTCATACAAATGCACTCACAGTTATACAAATACACTCACACTGATACAAATACACTCACACTCATACAAATACACTCACACTGATACAAATACACTCACACTGATACAAATACACTCACACTTTAACAAATACACTCACAGTCATACAAATACACTCACACTGATACAAATACACTCACACTGATACAAATACACTCACAGTCATACAAATACACTCACACTCATACAAATACACTCATACACATACAAATGCACTCACAGTCATACAAATACACTCACACTGATACAAATACACTCACACTCATACAAATACACTCACACTGATACAAATACACTCACACTGATACAAATACATTCACACTGATACAAATACACTCACACTGATACAAATATACTCACACTCATAAAAAAGCACTCACACTCATACAAATATACTCACACTGATACAAATACATTCACATTGATACAAATACACTCACAATCATACAAATACACTCACAGTCATACAAATACACTCACACTGATACAAATATACTCACACTCATACAAATGCACTCACACTCATACAAATATACTCACACTGATAGAAATATACTCACACTGATACAAATACATTCACACTGATACAAATATACTCACACTCATACAAATGCACTCACACCCATACAAATATACTCACACTGATACAAATACATTCAAACTGATACAAATACACTCACACTGATACAAATATAATCACACTGATACAAATGCACTCACACTCATTCAAATATACTCACACTGATAGAAATATACACACACTGATACAAATACATTCACACTGATACAAATACACTCACACTGATACAAATATACTCACACAGATACAAATACACTCACACTCATACAAATACACTCACACTGATACAAATACATTCACACTGATACAAATTCACTCACACTCAGACAAATACACTCACACTCATACAAATACACTCACACTGATACAAATACACTCACACTGATTCAAATTCACTCACACTCATACAAATACACTCACACTAATACAAATATACTCACACTCATACAAATGCACTCACACTGATACAAATATACTCACACTGATACAAATACATTCAAACTGATACAAATATACTCACACTGATACAAATACACTCACACTCATACAAATACACTCACACTGATACAAATTCACTCACACTCATACAAATACACTCACACTGATACAAATACATTCACACTGATACAAATACACTCACACTGATACAAATATACTCACACAGATACAAATACACTCACACTCATACAAATACACTCACACTGATACAAATACATTCACACTGATACAAATTCACTCACACTCAGACAAATACACTCACACTGATACAAATACACTCACACTGATACAAATACACTCACACTGATTCAAATTCACTCACACTCATACAAATATACTCACACTGATACCAATACATTCACACTGATACAAATTCACTCACACTCATACAAATACACTCACACTGATACAAATACACTCACATTGATACAAATACATTCAAGCTCATACAAATATACTCACACTGATACAAATGCACTCACACTGATACAAATTCACTCACACTCATACAAATACACTCACACTGATACAAATACACTCACACTCATACAAATACACTCACACTGATACAAATACACTCACACTGATTCAAATTCACTCACACTCATACAAATATACTCACACTGTTACCAATACACTCACACTGATACAAATGCACTCACACTCATACAAATACACTCACACTGATACAAATACACTCACACTGATTCAAATTCACTCACACTCATACAAATATACTCACACTGATACCAATACACTCACACTGATACAAATTCACTCACACTCATACAAATACACTCACACTGATACAAATACACTCACATTGATACAAATACATTCACGCTCATACAAATATACTCACACTGATACAAATGCACTCTCACTGATACAAATTCACTCACACTCATACAAATACACTCACACTGATACAAATACGCTCACACTGATACAAATACACTCACACTCATGCAAATACACTCAGACTGATACAAATACACTCACACTGATACAAATACACTCACACTGATTCAAATTCACTCACACTCATACAAATATACTCACACTGATACAAATGCACTCACACTGATACAAATTCACTCACACTCATACAAATATACTCACACTGATACCAATACATTCACACTGATACAAATTCACTCACACTCATACAAATACACTCACACTCATACAAATACACTCACATTGATACAAATACATTCACGCCCATACAAATATACTCACACTGATACAAATGCACGCACACTGATACAAATTCACTCACACTCATACAAATACACTCACACTGATACAAATACACTCACACTCATACAAATACACTCACACTGATACAAATACACTCACACTGATTCAAATTCACTCACACTCATACAAATATACTCACACTGTTACCAATACATTCACATTGATACAAATTCACTCACACTCATACAAATACACTCACACTGATACAAATACACTCACATTGATACAAATACATTCACGCTCATACAAATACACTCACACTGATACAAATACACTCACACTCATACAAATACACTCACACTGATACAAATACACTCACACTGATTCAAATTCACTCACACTCATACAAATATACTCACACTGTTACCAATACACTCACACTGATACAAATGCACTCACACTCATACAAATACACTCACACTGATACAAATACACTCACACTGATTCAAATTCACTCACACTCATACAAATATACTCACACTGATACCAATACACTCACACTGATACAAATTCACTCACACTATACAAATACACTCACACTGATACAAATACACTCACATTGATACAAATACATTCACGCTCATACAAATATACTCACACTGATACAAATGCACTCTCACTGATACAAATTCACTCACACTGATACAAATACATTCGCACTGATACAAATACACTCACACTGATACAAATATACTCACACTGATACAAATACATTCATACTCATACAAATGCACTCACAGTCATACAAATGCACTCACACTCATACAAATTCACTCACACTGATACAAATACATTCGCACTGATACAAATACACTCATACTCATACAAATACACTCACACAGATACAAATACACTCACACTGATACAAATTCACTCACACTCATACAAATATACTCACACTGATCCAAATACATTGACACTCATACAAATATACTCACACTGATACAAATACATTCACACTCATACAAATACATTCACATTCATACAAATACACTCACACTGATACAAATACATTCACACTGATACAAATATACTCACACTGATACAAATACATTCACACTCATACAAATACATTCACATTCATACAAATACACTCACACTCATACAAATACATTCACACTGATACAAATATACTCACACTGATACAAATACACTCACACTCATACAAATACACTCACACTGATACAAATTCACTCACACTGATACAAATACACTCACACTGATACAAATTCACTCACACTGATACAAATACACTCACACTCATACAAATACACTCACACTGATACAAATTCACTCACACTGATACAAATATACTCACACTGATCCAAATACACTCACACTCATACAAATACACTCTCACTGATACAAATTCACTCACACTCATACAAATACACTCACACTGATACAAATACATTCACACTGATACAAATACACTCACACTGATACAAATATACTCACACAGATACAAATACACTCACACTCATACAAATACACTCACACTGATACAAATACATTCACACTGATACAAATTCACTCACACTCAGTCAAATACACTCACACTGATACAAATACACTCACACTGATTCAAATTCACTCACACTCATACAAATATACTCACACTGATACCAATACATTCACACTGATACAAATTCACTCACACTCATACAAATACACTCACACTGATACAAATACACTCACATTGATACAAATACATTCACGCTCATACAAATATACTCACACTGATACAAATGCACTCACACTGATACAAATTCACTCACACTCATACAAATACACTCACACTGATACAAATACACTCACACTCATACAAATACACTCACACTGATACAAATACACTCACACTGATACAAATACACTCACACTGATTCAAATTCACTCACACTCATACAAATATACTCACACTGTTACCAATACACTCACACTGATACAAATGCACTCACACTCATACAAATACACTCACACTGATACAAATACACTCACACTGATACAAATACACTCACACTGATTCAAATTCACTCACACTCATACAAATATACTCACACTGATACCAATACACTCACACTGATACAAATTCACTCACACTCATACAAATACACACACACTGATACAAATACACTCACATTGATACAAATACATTCAAGCTCATACAAATATACTCACACTGATACAAATGCACTCACACTGATACAAATTCACTCACACTCATACAAATACACTCACACTGATACAAATACACTCACACTGATACAAATACACCCACCCTGATACAAATACACTCACACTCATACAAATACACTCTCACTCATACAAATGCACTCACAGTCATACAAATACAATCACACTCATACAAATACACTCACACTCATACAAATACACTCACACTGATACAAATACATTCACACTGATACAAATACACTCACACTGATGCAAATATACTCACACACATACAAATACACTCATACTCATACAAATGCACTCACAGTCATACAAATACACTCACACTGATACAAATACACTCACACTGATACAAATACATTCACACTGATACAAATACACTCACACTCATACAAATACACTCATACTCATACAAATGCACTCACAGTTATACAAATACACTCACACTGATACAAATACACTCACACTCATACAAATACACTCACACTGATACAAATACACTCACACTGATACAAATACACTCACACTTTAACAAATACAGTCACAGTCATACAAATACACTCACACTGATACAAATACACTCACACTGATACAAATACACTCACAGTCATACAAATACACTCACACTCATACAAATACACTCATACACATACAAATGCACTCACAGTCATACAAATACACTCACACTGATACAAATACACTCACACTCATACAAATACACTCACACTGATACAAATACACTCACACTGATACAAATACATTCACACTGATACAAATACACTCACACTGATACAAATATACTCACACTCATAAAAAAGCACTCACACTCATACAAATATACTAACACTGATACAAATACATTCACATTGATACAAATACACTCACAATCATACAAATACACTCACAGTCATACAAATACACTCACACTGATACAAATATACTCACACTCATACAAATGCACTCACACTCATACAAATATACTCACACTGATAGAAATATACTCACACTGATACAAATACATTCACACTGATACAAATATACTCACACTCATACAAATGCACTCACACCCATACAAATATACTCACACTGATACAAATACATTCAAACTGATACAAATACACTCACACTGATACAAATATAATCACACTGATACAAATGCACTCACACTCATTCAAATATACTCACACTGATAGAAATATACACACACTGATACAAATACATTCACACTGATACAAATACACTCACACTGATACAAATATACTCACACAGATACAAATACACTCACACTCATACAAATACACTCACACTGATACAAATACATTCACACTGATACAAATTCACTCACACTCAGACAAATACACTCACACTCATACAAATACACTCACACTGATACAAATACACTCACACTGATTCAAATTCACTCACACTCATACAAATATACTCACACCGATATCAATACATTCACACTGATACAAATTCACTCACACTCATACAAATACACTCACACTGATACAAATACACTCACATTGATACAAATACATTCACGCTCATACAAATATACTCACACTGATACAAATGCACTCACACTGATACAAATTCACTCACACTCATACAAATACACTCACACTGATACAAATACACTCACACTCATACAAATACACTCACACTGATACAAATATACTCACACTCATACAAATGCACTCACACCCATACAAATATACTCACACTGATACAAATACATTCAAACTGATACAAATATACTCACACTGATACAAATACACTCACACTCATACAAATACACTCACACTGATACAAATTCACTCACACTCATACAAATACACTCACACTGATACAAATACATTCACACTGATACAAATACACTCACACTGATACAAATATACTCACACAGATACAAATACACTCACACTCATACAAATACACTCACACTGATACAAATACATTCACACTGATACAAATTCACTCACACTCAGACAAATACACTCACACTGATACAAATACACTCACACTGATACAAATACACTCACACTGATTCAAATTCACTCACACTCATACAAATATACTCACACTGATACCAATACATTCACACTGATACAAATTCACTCACACTCATACAAATACACTCACACTGATACAAATACACTCACATTGATACAAATACATTCAAGCTCATAGAAATATACTCACACTGATACAAATGCACTCACACTGATACAAATTCACTCACACTCATACAAATACACTCACACTGATACAAATACACTCACACTCATACAAATACACTCACACTGATACAAATACACTCACACTGATTCAAATTCACTCACACTCATACAAATATACTCACACTGTTACCAATACACTCACACTGATACAAATGCACTCACACTCATACAAATACCCTCACACCGATACAAATACACTCACACTGATTCAAATTCACTCACACTCATACAAATATACTCACACTGATACCAATACACTCACACTGATACAAATTCACTCACACTCATACAAATACACTCACACTGATACAAATACACTCACATTGATACAAATACATTCACGCTCATACAAATATACTCACACTGATACAAATGCACTCTCACTGATACAAATTCACTCACACTCATACAAATACACTCACACTGATACAAATACGCTCACACTGATACAAATACACTCACACTCATGCAAATACACTCAGACTGATACAAATACACTCACACTGATACAAATACACTCACACTGATTCAAATTCACTCACACTCATACAAATATACTCACACTGATACAAATGCACTCACACTGATACAAATTCACTCACACTCATACAAATATACTCACACTGATACCAATACATTCACACTGATACAAATTCACTCACACTCATACAAATACACTCACACTCATACAAATACACTCACATTGATACAAATACATTCACGCTCATACAAATATACTCACACTGATACAAATGCACTCACACTGATACAAATTCACTCACACTCATACAAATACACTCACACTGATACAAATACACTCACACTCATACAAATACACTCACACTGATACAAATACACTCACACTGATTCAAATTCACTCACACTCATACAAATATACTCACACTGTTACCAATACATTCACACTGATACAAATTCACTCACACTCATACAAATACACTCACACTGATACAAATACACTCACATTGATACAAATACATTCACGCTCATCCAAATATACTCACACTGATACAAATGCACTCACACTGATACAAATTCACTCACACTCATACAAATACACTCACACTGATACAAATACACTCACACTCATACAAATACACTCACACTGATACAAATACACTCACACTGATTCAAATTCACTCACACTCATACAAATATACTCACACTGTTACCAATACACTCACACTGATACAAATGCACTCACACTCATACAAATACACTCACACTGATACAAATACACTCACACTGATTCAAATTCACTCACACTCATCCAAATATACTCACACTGATACCAATACACTCACACTGATACAAATTCACTCACACTCATACAAATACACTCACACTGATACAAATACACTCACATTGATACAAATACATTCACGCTCATACAAATATACTCACACTGATACAAATGCACTCTCACTGATACAAATTCACTCACACTCATACAAATACACTCACACTGATACAAATACGCTCACACTGATACAAATACACTCACACTCATGCAAATACACTCAGACTGATACAAATACACTCACACTGATACAAATACACTCACACTGATTCAAATTCACTCACACTCATACAAATATACTCACACTGATACAAATGCACTCACACTGATACAAATTCACTCACACTCATACAAATATACTCACACTGATACAAATACACTCACACTCATACAAATACACTCACACTGATACAAATACACTCACACTGATACTAATACACTCACACTGATTCAAATTCACTCACACTCATACAAATATACTCACTCTGATACCAATACACTCACACTGATACAAATTCACTCACACTCATACAAATACACACACACTGATACAAATACACTCACATTGATACAAATACATTCACGCTCATACAAATATACTCACACTGATACAAATGCACTCACACTGATACAAGTTCACTAACACTCATACAAATACACTCACACTGATACAAATACACTCACACTGATACAAATACACTCACACTGATACAAATATACTCACACTGATACAAATACACTCACACTCATACAAATACACTCACAATGATACAAATACATTCACACTGATACAAATTCACTCACACTGATACAAATTCACTCACACTCATACAAATATACTCACACTGATACCAATACACTCACACTGATACAAATTCACTCACACTCATACAAATATATTCACACTGATACAAATTCACTCACACTGATTCAAATTCACTCACACTCATACAAATATACTCACACTGATACAAATACACTCACACTGATACCAATGCACTCACACTGATACAAATTCACTCACACTCATACAAATATACTCACACTCATACAAATTCACTCACACTGATACAAATACATTCGCACTGATACAAATACACTCACACTGATACAAATATACTCACACTGATACAAATACATTCATACTCATACAAATGCACTCACAGTCATACAAATGCACTCACACTCATACAAATTCACTCACACTGATACAAATACACTCACACTGATACAAATTCACTCACACTCATACAAATATACTCACACTGATCCAAATACATTGACACTCATACAAATATACTCACACTGATACAAATACATTCACACTCATACAAATACATTCACATTCATACAAATACACTCACACTGATACAAATACATTCACACTGATACAAATATACTCACACTGATACAAATACATTCACACTCATACAAATACATTCACATTCATACAAATACACTCACACTCATACAAATACATTCACACTGATACAAATATACTCACACTGATACAAATACACTCACACTCATACAAATACACTCACACTGATACAAATTCACTCACACTGATACAAATACACTCACACTGATACAAATTCACTCACACTGATACAAATACACTCACACTCATACAAATACAGTCACACTGATACAAATTCACTCACACTGATACAAATATACTCACACTGATCCAAATACACTCACACTCATACAAATACACTCTCACTGATACAAATTCACTCACACTCATACAAATACACTCACACTGATACAAATACATTCACACTGATACAAATACACTCACACTGATACAAATATACTCACACAGATACAAATACACTCACACTCATACAAATACACTCACACTGATACAAATACATTCACACTGATACAAATTCACTCACACTCAGTCAAATACACTCACACTGATACAAATACACTCACACTGATTCAAATTCACTCACACATACAAATATACTCACACTGATACCAATACATTCACACTGATACAAATTCACTCACACTCATACAAATACACTCACACTGATACAAATACACTCACATTGATACAAATACATTCACGCTCATACAAATATACTCACACTGATACAAATGCACTCACACTGATACAAATTCACTCACACTCATACAAATACACTCACACTGATACAAATACACTCACACTCATACAAATACACTCACACTGATACAAATACACTCACACTGATACAAATACACTCACACTGATTCAAATTCACTCACACTCATACAAATATACTCACACTGTTACCAATACACTCACACTGATACAAATGCACTCACACTCATACAAATACACTCACACTGATACTAATACACTCACACTGATACAAATACACTCACACTGATTCAAATTCACTCACACTCATACAAATATACTCACACTGATACCAATACACTCACACTGATACAAATTCACTCACACTCATACAAATACACACACACTGATACAAATACACTCACATTGATACAAATACATTCACGCTCATACAAATATACTCACACTGATACAAATGCACTCACACTGATACAAATTCACTCACACTCATACAAATACACTCACACTGATACAAATACACTCACACTGATACAAATTCACTCACACTCATACAAATACACTCACACTGATACAAATATACTCACACTGATACAAATACACTCACACTCATACAAATACACTCACAATGATACAAATACATTCACACTGATACAAATTCACTCACACTGATACAAATTCACTCACACTCATACAAATATACTCACACTGATACCAATACACTCACACTGATACAAATTCACTCACACTCATACAAATATATTCACACTGATACAAATTCACTCACACTGATTCAAATTCACTCACACTCATACAAATATACTCACACTGATACCAATGCACTCACACTGATACAAATTCACTCACACGCATACAAATACACTCACACTGATACAAATACACTCACATTGATACAAATACATTCACGCTCATACAAATATACTCACACTGATACAAATGCACTCACACTGATACAAATTCACTCACACTCATACAAATACACTCACACTGATACAAATACACTCACACTCATACAAATACACTCACACTGATACAAATACATTCACACTGATACAAATACACTCACACTGATACAAATATACTCACACTCATACAAATACACTCACACTGATACAAATACACTCACATTGATACAAATACACTCGCACTGATACAAATTCACTCAAACTCATACAAAAATACTCACACTGATACAAATACACTCACACTGATACAAATTCACTCACACTCATACAAATACACTCACACTCATACAAATACACTCACACTGATACAAATTCACTCACACTCATACAAATACACTCACAGTCATACAAATACACTCACACTCATACAAATACACTCATACTCATACAAATATATTCACACTGATACAAATACACTCACACTGATACAAATTCACTCACACTCATCCAAATATTCTCACACTGATCCAAATACATTCACACTCATACAAATACACTCACACTCATACAAATACATTCACACTGATACAAATACACTCACACTCATACAAATACACTCACACTCATACAAATACATTCACACTGAATCAAATACACTCACACTGATACAAATTCACTCATGCTCATACAAATATACTCACACTGATACAAATACACTCACACTGATACA
Organism: Heterodontus francisci; assembly: GCF_036365525.1. Classification (NCBI taxonomy): domain Eukaryota; kingdom Metazoa; phylum Chordata; class Chondrichthyes; order Heterodontiformes; family Heterodontidae; genus Heterodontus; species Heterodontus francisci. The sequence goes on along the minus strand of NC_090402.1, from coordinate 4,114,013 downwards.
AATTCACTCACACTCATACAAATACACTCACACTGATGCAAATACACTCACACTGATACAAATATACTCACACTGATACAAATACACTCAGTCATACAAGTACACTCACACTCATACAAATACACTCACACTCATACAAATACACGCACACTCATACAAATATACTCACACTCATACAAATACACTCACACTCATACAAATATATTCACACTGATACAAATACACTCACACTGATACAAATTCACTCACACTCATACAAATATACTCACACTCATACCAATTCACACACACTGATACAAATACACTCACACTGATACAAATATACTCACACTGATACAAATACATTCATACTCATACAAATGCACTCACAGTCATACAAATACACTCACACTGACACAAATACATTTACACTGATACAAATACACTCACACTGATACAAATATACTCACACTCATACAAATATACTCACACTGATACAAATACACTCACACTGATACAAATTCACTCACACTCATACAAATATACTCACACTGATTCAAATACATTCACACTCATACAAATACACTCACACTCATACAAATACATTCACACTCATACAAATTCACTTACACTGATACAAATTCACTCACACTCATACAAATACACTCACACTGATACAAATAAACTCACACTCATACAAATACCCTCACACTGATACAAATACACTCACAAACATACAAATACACTCACACTGATACAAATACACACACACTCATACAAATACACGCACAGTCATACAAATACACACAAACTCATACTAATATACTCACACTGAAACAAATACACACACACTGATACAATTACACTCACACTAATACAAATACACACACATTCATACAAATACACTCACACTCATATAAATACACTCACACTAATACAAATACACTAACAGTCATACAAATACACTCACACTGATACAAATACACTGACAGTGATACAAATATACTCACACTCATACAAATTCACTCATACTCATACAAATGCACTCACAGTCATACAAATACCCTCACACTGATACAAGTACAATCACAATCATACAAATACACACACACTGATACAAATACACACACACTCATACAATTACACGCACAGTCATACAAATACACACAAACTCATACTAATATACTCACACTGAAACAAATACACACACACTGATACAATTACACTCACACTAATACAAATACACTCGCACTCATACAAATACACTCACACTGATACAAATTCACTCACACTGATACAAATATACTCACACTGATACAAATTCACTCACACTCATACAAATACACTCATACTGATACAAATACATTCACACTCATACAAATACATTCACACTCATACAAATACACTCACACTGATACAAATACAATCACACTGATACAAATATACTCACACTGATACAAATACACTCACACTCATACAAATACACTCACACTGATACAAATACACTCGCACTCATACAAATACACTCACACTGACACAAATGCATTCACACTGATACAAATACATTCACACTGATACAAGTATACTCACACTGATACAAATACACTCACACTCATACAAAAACACTCACACTGATACAAATACACTCACACTGATACAAATTCACTGACACTCATACAAATACACTCACACTGATACAAATTCACTCACACTCATACAAATATACTCACACTGATACAAATACACTCACATTGATACAAATTGACTCACACTGATACCAATACACTCACACTGATACAAATACACTCACACTGATACAAATTCACTCACACTGTTACAAATACACTCACAGTCATACAAATACACTCACACTCATACAAATACACTCACACTCACACAAATACACTCACACTCATAGAAATATACTCACACTCATACAAATACACTCATACAAATATATTCACACTGATACAAATACATTCACACTGATACAAATTCACTCACACTCAGACAAATATACTCACACTCATACAAATTCACTCACACTGATACAAATACATTCGCACTGATACAAATACACTCACACTGATACAAATATACTCACACTGATACAAATACATTCATACTCATACAAATGCACTCACAGCCATACAAATACACTCACTGACACAAATACATTTACACTGATACAAATACACTCACACTGATACAAATATACTCACACTCATGCAAATGCACTCACACTCATACAAATTCACTCACACTGATACAAATACATTCACACTGATACAAATTCACTCACACTGATACAAATATACTCACACTGATACAAATAAACTCACACTGATACAAATACACTCACACTCATACAAATATACTCACACTGATACAAATACATTCACACTCATACAAATGCACTCACACTCATACAAATACATTCACACTGATACAAATACACTCACAGTCATACAAATACACTCACACTGATACAAATACATTCATACTCATACAAATACATTCACACTGATACAAATACACTCATACTCATACAAATGCACTCACAGTCATACAAATACACTCACACTGATACAAATACAGTCTCAATCATACAAATACATTCACATTCATACAAATACACTCACACTCATACAAATACATTCACACTGATACAAATATACTCACACTGATACAAATACACTCACACTCATACAAATACACTCACACTGATACAAATTCACTCACACTGATCCAAATACATTGACACTCATACAAATATACTCACACTGATACAAATACATTCACACTCATACAAATACATTCACATTCATACAAATACACTCACACTGATACAAATACATTCACACTGATACAAATATACTCACACTGATACAAATACATTCACACTCATACAAATACATTCACATTCATACAAATACACTCACACTCATACAAATACATTCACACTGATACAAATATACTCACACTGATACAAATACACTCACACTCATACAAATACACTCACACTGATACAAATTCACTCACACTGATACAAATACACTCACACTGATACAAATTCACTCACACTGATACAAATACACTCACACTCATACAAATACACTCACACTGATACAAATTCACTCACACTGATACAAATATACTCACACTGATCCAAATACACTCACACTCATACAAATACACTCTCACTGATACAAATTCACTCACACTCATACAAATACACTCACACTGATACAAATACATTCACACTGATACAAATACACTCACACTGATACAAATATACTCACACAGATACAAATACACTCACACTCATACAAATACACTCACACTGATACAAATACATTCACACTGATACAAATTCACTCACACTCAGTCAAATACACTCACACTGATACAAATACACTCACACTGATTCAAATTCACTCACACTCATACAAATATACTCACACTGATACCAATACATTCACACTGATACAAATTCACTCACACTCATACAAATACACTCACACTGATACAAATACACTCACATTGATACAAATACATTCACGCTCATACAAATATACTCACACTGATACAAATGCACTCACACTGATACAAATTCACTCACACTCATACAAATACACTCACACTGATACAAATACACTCACACTCATACAAATACACTCACACTGATACAAATACACTCACACTGATACAAATACACTCACACTGATTCAAATTCACTCACACTCATACAAATATACTCACACTGTTACCAATACACTCACACTGATACAAATGCACTCACACTCATACAAATACACTCACACTGATACAAATACACTCACACTGATACAAATACACTCACACTGATTCAAATTCACTCACACTCATACAAATATACTCACACTGATACCAATACACTCACACTGATACAAATTCACTCACACTCATACAAATACACACACACTGATACAAATACACTCACATTGATACAAATACATTCAAGCTCATACAAATATACTCACACTGATACAAATGCACTCACACTGATACAAATTCACTCACACTCATACAAATACACTCACACTGATACAAATACACTCACACTGATACAAATACACCCACCCTGATACAAATACACTCACACTCATACAAATACACTCTCACTCATACAAATGCACTCACAGTCATACAAATACAATCACACTCATACAAATACACTCACACTCATACAAATACACTCACACTGATACAAATACATTCACACTGATACAAATACACTCACACTGATGCAAATATACTCACACACATACAAATACACTCATACTCATACAAATGCACTCACAGTCATACAAATACACTCACACTGATACAAATACACTCACACTGATACAAATACATTCACACTGATACAAATACACTCACACTCATACAAATACACTCATACTCATACAAATGCACTCACAGTTATACAAATACACTCACACTGATACAAATACACTCACACTCATACAAATACACTCACACTGATACAAATACACTCACACTGATACAAATACACTCACACTTTAACAAATACAGTCACAGTCATACAAATACACTCACACTGATACAAATACACTCACACTGATACAAATACACTCACAGTCATACAAATACACTCACACTCATACAAATACACTCATACACATACAAATGCACTCACAGTCATACAAATACACTCACACTGATACAAATACACTCACACTCATACAAATACACTCACACTGATACAAATACACTCACACTGATACAAATACATTCACACTGATACAAATACACTCACACTGATACAAATATACTCACACTCATAAAAAAGCACTCACACTCATACAAATATACTCACACTGATACAAATACATTCACATTGATACAAATACACTCACAATCATACAAATACACTCACAGTCATACAAATACACTCACACTGATACAAATATACTCACACTCATACAAATGCACTCACACTCATACAAATATACTCACACTGATAGAAATATACTCACACTGATACAAATACATTCACACTGATACAAATATACTCACACTCATACAAATGCACTCACACCCATACAAATATACTCACACTGATACAAATACATTCAAACTGATACAAATACACTCACACTGATACAAATATAATCACACTGATACAAATGCACTCACACTCATTCAAATATACTCACACTGATAGAAATATACACACACTGATACAAATACATTCACACTGATACAAATACACTCACACTGATACAAATATACTCACACAGATACAAATACACTCACACTCATACAAATACACTCACACTGATACAAATACATTCACACTGATACAAATTCACTCACACTCAGACAAATACACTCACACTCATACAAATACACTCACACTGATACAAATACACTCACACTGATTCAAATTCACTCACACTCATACAAATATACTCACACCGATATCAATACATTCACACTGATACAAATTCACTCACACTCATACAAATACACTCACACTGATACAAATACACTCACATTGATACAAATACATTCACGCTCATACAAATATACTCACACTGATACAAATGCACTCACACTGATACAAATTCACTCACACTCATACAAATACACTCACACTGATACAAATACACTCACACTCATACAAATACACTCACACTGATACAAATATACTCACACTCATACAAATGCACTCACACCCATACAAATATACTCACACTGATACAAATACATTCAAACTGATACAAATATACTCACACTGATACAAATACACTCACACTCATACAAATACACTCACACTGATACAAATTCACTCACACTCATACAAATACACTCACACTGATACAAATACATTCACACTGATACAAATACACTCACACTGATACAAATATACTCACACAGATACAAATACACTCACACTCATACAAATACACTCACACTGATACAAATACATTCACACTGATACAAATTCACTCACACTCAGACAAATACACTCACACTGATACAAATACACTCACACTGATACAAATACACTCACACTGATTCAAATTCACTCACACTCATACAAATATACTCACACTGATACCAATACATTCACACTGATACAAATTCACTCACACTCATACAAATACACTCACACTGATACAAATACACTCACATTGATACAAATACATTCAAGCTCATAGAAATATACTCACACTGATACAAATGCACTCACACTGATACAAATTCACTCACACTCATACAAATACACTCACACTCATACAAATACACTCACACTGATACAAATACACTCACACTGATTCAAATTCACTCACACTCATACAAATATACTCACACTGTTACCAATACACTCACACTGATACAAATGCACTCACACTCATACAAATACCCTCACACCGATACAAATACACTCACACTGATTCAAATTCACTCACACTCATACAAATATACTCACACTGATACCAATACACTCACACTGATACAAATTCACTCACACTCATACAAATACACTCACACTGATACAAATACACTCACATTGATACAAATACATTCACGCTCATACAAATATACTCACACTGATACAAATGCACTCTCACTGATACAAATTCACTCACACTCATACAAATACACTCACACTGATACAAATACGCTCACACTGATACAAATACACTCACACTCATGCAAATACACTCAGACTGATACAAATACACTCACACTGATACAAATACACTCACACTGATTCAAATTCACTCACACTCATACAAATATACTCACACTGATACAAATGCACTCACACTGATACAAATTCACTCACACTCATACAAATATACTCACACTGATACCAATACATTCACACTGATACAAATTCACTCACACTCATACAAATACACTCACACTCATACAAATACACTCACATTGATACAAATACATTCACGCTCATACAAATATACTCACACTGATACAAATGCACTCACACTGATACAAATTCACTCACACTCATACAAATACACTCACACTGATACAAATACACTCACACTCATACAAATACACTCACACTGATACAAATACACTCACACTGATTCAAATTCACTCACACTCATACAAATATACTCACACTGTTACCAATACATTCACACTGATACAAATTCACTCACACTCATACAAATACACTCACACTGATACAAATACACTCACATTGATACAAATACATTCACGCTCATCCAAATATACTCACACTGATACAAATGCACTCACACTGATACAAATTCACTCACACTCATACAAATACACTCACACTGATACAAATACACTCACACTCATACAAATACACTCACACTGATACAAATACACTCACACTGATTCAAATTCACTCACACTCATACAAATATACTCACACTGTTACCAATACACTCACACTGATACAAATGCACTCACACTCATACAAATACACTCACACTGATACAAATACACTCACACTGATTCAAATTCACTCACACTCATACAAATATACTCACACTGATACCAATACACTCACACTGATACAAATTCACTCACACTCATACAAATACACTCACACTGATACAAATACACTCACATTGATACAAATACATTCACGCTCATACAAATATACTCACACTGATACAAATGCACTCTCACTGATACAAATTCACTCACACTCATACAAATACACTCACACTGATACAAATACGCTCACACTGATACAAATACACTCACACTCATGCAAATACACTCAGACTGATACAAATACACTCACACTGATACAAATACACTCACACTGATTCAAATTCACTCACACTCATACAAATATACTCACACTGATACAAATGCACTCACACTGATACAAATTCACTCACACTCATACAAATATACTCACACTGATACAAATACACTCACACTCATACAAATACACTCACACTGATACAAATACACTCACACTGATACTAATACACTCACACTGATTCAAATTCACTCACACTCATACAAATATACTCACTCTGATACCAATACACTCACACTGATACAAATTCACTCACACTCATACAAATACACATACACTGATACAAATACACTCACATTGATACAAATACATTCACGCTCATACAAATATACTCACACTGATACAAATGCACTCACACTGATACAAGTTCACTAACACTCATACAAATACACTCACACTGATACAAATACACTCACACTGATACAAATACACTCACACTGATACAAATATACTCACACTGATACAAATACACTCACACTCATACAAATACACTCACAATGATACAAATACATTCACACTGATACAAATTCACTCACACTGATACAAATTCACTCACACTCATACAAATATACTCACACTGATACCAATACACTCACACTGATACAAATTCACTCACACTCATACAAATATATTCACACTGATACAAATTCACTCACACTGATTCAAATTCACTCACACTCATACAAATATACTCACACTGATACAAATACACTCACACTGATACCAATGCACTCACACTGATACAAATTCACTCACACTCATACAAATATACTCACACTCATACAAATTCACTCACACTGATACAAATACATTCGCACTGATACAAATACACTCACACTGATACAAATATACTCACACTGATACAAATACATTCATACGCATACAAATGCACTCACAGTCATACAAATGCACTCACACTCATACAAATTCACTCACACTGATACAAATACACTCACACTGATACAAATTCACTCACACTCATACAAATATACTCACACTGATCCAAATACATTGACACTCATACAAATATACTCACACTGATACAAATACATTCACACTCATACAAATACATTCACATTCATACAAATACACTCACACTGATACAAATACATTCACACTGATACAAATATACTCACACTGATACAAATACATTCACACTCATACAAATACATTCACATTCATACAAATACACTCACACTCATACAAATACATTCACACTGATACAAATATACTCACACTGATACAAATACACTCACACTCATACAAATACACTCACACTGATACAAATTCACTCACACTGATACAAATACACTCACACTGATACAAATTCACTCACACTGATACAAATACACTCACACTCATACAAATACAGTCACACTGATACAAATTCACTCACACTGATACAAATATACTCACACTGATCCAAATACACTCACACTCATACAAATACACTCTCACTGATACAAATTCACTCACACTCATACAAATACACTCACACTGATACAAATACATTCACACTGATACAAATACACTCACACTGATACAAATATACTCACACAGATACAAATACACTCACACTCATACAAATACACTCACACTGATACAAATACATTCACACTGATACAAATTCACTCACACTCAGTCAAATACACTCACACTGATACAAATACACTCACACTGATTCAAATTCACTCACACATACAAATATACTCACACTGATACCAATACATTCACACTGATACAAATTCACTCACACTCATACAAATACACTCACACTGATACAAATACACTCACATTGATACAAATACATTCACGCTCATACAAATATACTCACACTGATACAAATGCACTCACACTGATACAAATTCACTCACACTCATACAAATACACTCACACTGATACAAATACACTCACACTCATACAAATACACTCACACTGATACAAATACACTCACACTGATACAAATACACTCACACTGATTCAAATTCACTCACACTCATACAAATATACTCACACTGTTACCAATACACTCACACTGATACAAATGCACTCACACTCATACAAATACACTCACACTGATACTAATACACTCACACTGATACAAATACACTCACACTGATTCAAATTCACTCACACTCATACAAATATACTCACACTGATACCAATACACTCACACTGATACAAATTCACTCACACTCATACAAATACACACACACTGATACAAATACACTCACATTGATACAAATACATTCACGCTCATACAAATATACTCACACTGATACAAATGCACTCACACTGATACAAATTCACTCACACTCATACAAATACACTCACACTGATACAAATACACTCACACTGATACAAATTCACTCACACTCATACAAATACACTCACACTGATACAAATATACTCACACTGATACAAATACACTCACACTCATACAAATACACTCACAATGATACAAATACATTCACACTGATACAAATTCACTCACACTGATACAAATTCACTCACACTCATACAAATATACTCACACTGATACCAATACACTCACACTGATACAAATTCACTCACACTCATACAAATATATTCACACTGATACCAATGCACTCACACTGATACAAATTCACTCACACGCATACAAATACACTCACACTGATACAAATACACTCACATTGATACAAATACATTCACGCTCATACAAATATACTCACACTGATACAAATGCACTCACACTGATACAAATTCACTCACACTCATACAAATACACTCACACTGATACAAATACACTCACACTCATACAAATACACTCACACTGATACAAATACATTCACACTGATACAAATACACTCACACTGATACAAATATACTCACACTCATACAAATACACTCACACTGATACAAATACACTCACCTTGATACAAATACACTCGCACTGATACAAATTCACTCAAACTCATACAAATATACTCACACTGATACAAATACACTCACACTGATACAAATTCACTCACACTCATACAAATACACTCACACTCATACAAATACACTCACACTGATACAAATTCACTCACACTCATACAAATACACTCACAGTCATACAAATACACTCACACTCATACAAATACACTCATACTCATACAAATATATTCACACTGATACAAATACACTCACACTGATACAAATTCACTCACACTCATCCAAATATTCTCACACTGATCCAAATACATTCACACTCATACAAATACACTCACACTCATACAAATACATTCACACTGATACAAATACACTCACACTCATACAAATACACTCACACTCATACAAATACATTCACACTGAATCAAATACACTCACACTGATACAAATTCACTCATGCTCATACAAATATACTCACACTGATACAAATACACTCACACTGATACAAATTCACTCACACTCATACAAATACACTCACACTGATGCAAATACACTCACACTGATACAAATATACTCACACTGATACAAATACACTCAGTCATACAAGTACACTCACACTCATACAAATACACTCACACTCATACAAATACACGCACACTCATACAAATATACTCACACTCATACAAATACACTCACACTCATACAAATATATTCACACTGATACAAATACACTCACACTGATACAAATTCACTCACACTCATACAAATATACTCACACTCATACCAATTCACACACACTGATACAAATACACTCACACTGATACAAATATACTCACACTGATACAAATACATTCATACTCATACAAATGCACTCACAGTCATACAAATACACTCACACTGACACAAATACATTTACACTGATACAAATACACTCACACTGATACAAATATACTCACACTCATACAAATATACTCACACTGATACAAATACACTCACACTGATACAAATTCACTCACACTCATACAAATATACTCACACTGATCCAAATACATTGACACTCATACAAATACATTCACACTCATACAAATATACTCACACTCATACAAATATACTCACACTGATTCAAATACATTCACACTCATACAAATACACTCACACTCATACAAATACATTCACACTCATACAAATTCACTTACACTGATACAAATTCACTCACACTCATACAAATACACTCACACTGATACAAATAAACTCACACTCATACAAATACCCTCACACTGATACAAATACACTCACAAACATACAAATACACTCACACTGATACAAATACACACACACTCATACAAATACACGCACAGTCATACAAATACACACAAACTCATACTAATATACTCACACTGAAACAAATACACACACACTGATACAATTACACTCACACTAATACAAATACACACACATTCATACAAATACACTCACACTCATATAAATACACTCACACTAATACAAATACACTAACAGTCATACAAATACACTCACACTGATACAAATACACTGACAGTGATACAAATATACTCACACTCATACAAATTCACTCATACTCATACAAATGCACTCACAGTCATACAAATACCCTCACACTGATACAAGTACAATCACAATCATACAAATACACACACACTGATACAAATACACACACACTCATACAATTACACGCACAGTCATACAAATACACACAAACTCATACTAATATACTCACACTGAAACAAATACACACACACTGATACAATTACACTCACACTAATACAAATACACTCGCACTCATACAAATACACTCACACTGATACAAATTCACTCACACTGATACAAATATACTCACACTGATACAAATTCACTCACACTCATACAAATACACTCATACTGATACAAATACATTCACACTCATACAAATACATTCACACTCATACAAATACACTCACACTGATACAAATACAATCACACTGATACAAATATACTCACACTGATACAAATACACTCACACTCATACAAATACACTCACACTGATACAAATACACTCGCACTCATACAAATACACTCACACTGACACAAATGCATTCACACTGATACAAATACATTCACACTGATACAAGTATACTCACACTGATACAAATACACTCACACTCATACAAAAACACTCACACTGATACAAATACACTCACACTGATACAAATTCACTGACACTCATACAAATACACTCACACTGATACAAATTCACTCACACTCATACAAATATACTCACACTGATACAAATACACTCACACTGATACAAATTGACTCACACTGATACCAATACACTCACACTGATACAAATACACTCACACTGATACAAATTCACTCACACTGTTACAAATACACTCACAGTCATACAAATACACTCACACTCATACAAATACACTCACACTCACACAAATACACTCACACTCATAGAAATATACTCACACTCATACAAATACACTCATACAAATATATTCACACTGATACAAATACATTCACACTGATACAAATTCACTCACACTCAGACAAATATACTCACACTCATACAAATTCACTCACACTGATACAAATACATTCGCACTGATACAAATACACTCACACTGATACAAATATACTCACACTGATACAAATACATTCATACTCATACAAATGCACTCACAGTCATACAAATACACTCACTGACACAAATACATTTACACTGATACAAATACACTCACACTGATACAAATATACTCACACTCATGCAAATGCACTCACACTCATACAAATTCACTCACACTGATACAAATACATTCACACTGATACAAATTCACTCACACTGATACAAATATACTCACACTGATACAAATAAACTCACACTGATACAAATACACTCACACTCATACAAATATACTCACACTGATCCAAATACATTCACACTCATACAAATGCACTCACACTCATACAAATACATTCACACTGATACAAATACACTCACAGTCATACAAATACACTCACACTGATACAAATACATTCATACTCATACAAATACATTCACACTGATACAAATACACTCATACTCATACAAATGCACTCACAGTCATACAAATACACTCACACTGATACAAATACAGTCTCAATCATACAAATACACTCATACTCATACAAATACAATCACACTCATACAAATACACTCACACTGATACAAATACACTCACAATCATACAAATACACTCACACTGATACAAATACACTCACACTTTAACAAATACACTCACAATGATACAAATACACTCACAGTCATACAAATACTCTCACACTGATACAAATACACTCACATTGATACAAATACACTCACAGTCATACAAATACACTCACACTGATACAAATACACCCACCCTGATGCAAATACGCTCACACTCATACAAATACATTCATACTCATACAAATGCACTCACAGTCATACAAATACACTCACACTGATACAAATACACTCACACACATACAAATACACTCACACTGATACAAATACATTCACACTGATACAAGTACACTCACACTGATACAAATATACTCACACTCAAACAAATACACTCATACTCATACAAATGCACTCACAGTCATAAAAATCCACTCACACTGATACAAATACACTCACACTCATACAAATACACTCACACTGATACAAATACACTCACACTGATACAAATACACTCACACTTATACAAATACACTCACACTGATACAAATTCACTGACACTCATACAAATACACTCACACTGATACAAATACACTCACACTGATACAAATGCACTCACACTGATACAAATATACTCACACTCATAAAAAAGCACTCACACTCATACAAATATACTCACACTGATACAAATACATTCACATTGATACAAATACACTCACACTCATACAAATACACTCACACTAATACAAATACACTCACAGTCATACAAATACACTCACACTGATACAAATACACTCACACTGACACAAATACACTCACACTCATACAAATACACACACATTCATACAAATACACTCACACTGATACAAATACACACACACTCATACAAATACACGCACAGTCATAGAAATACACACAAACTCATACTAATATACTCACACTGAAACAAATACACACACACTGATACAATTACACTCACACTAATACAAATACACTAACAGTCATACAAATACACTCTCACTGATACAAATACACTCACACTGACACAAATACACTCACACTCATACAAATACACTCACACTGATACAAATACACCCACCCTGATACAAATACACTCACACTCATACAAATACATTCATACTCATACAAATGCACTCACAGTCATACAAATACACTCACACTGATACAAATACACTCACACACATACAAATACACTCACACTGATACAAATACACTCACACACATACAAATACACTCACACTCATACAAATACACTCACACTGATACAAATACACCCACCCTGATACAAATACACTCACACTCATACAAATACATTCATACTCATACAAATGCACTCACAGTCATACAAATACACTCACATTGATACAAATACACTCACACTCATACAAATACACTCACACTAATACAAATACACTCACAGTCATACAAATACACTCACACTGATACAAATACACTCACACTGACACAAATACACTCACACTAATACAAATACACACACATTCATACAAATACACTCACACTGATACAAATACACGCACAGTCATAGAAATACACACAAACTCATACTAATATACTCACACTTATACAAATACACTCACACTGATACAAATTCACTGACACTCATACAAATACACTCACACTGATACAAATACACTCACACTGATACAAATGCACTCACACTGATACAAATATACTCACACTCATAAAAAAGCACTCACACTCATACAAATATACTCACACTGATACAAATACATTCACATTGATACAAATACACTCACACTCATACAAATACACTCACACTAATACAAATACACTCACAGTCATACAAATACACTCACACTGATACAAATACACTCACACTGACACAAATACACTCACACTCATACAAATACACACACATTCATACAAATACACTCACACTGATACAAATACACACACACTCATACAAATACACGCACAGTCATAGAAATACACACAAACTCATACTAATATACTCACACTGAAACAAATACACACACACTGATACAATTACACTCACACTAATACAAATACACTAACAGTCATACAAATACACTCTCACTGATACAAATACACTCACACTGACACAAATACACTCACACTCATACAAATACACTCACACTGATACAAATACACCCACCCTGATACAAATACACTCACACTCATACAAATACACTCATACTCATACAAATGCACTCACAGTCATACAAATACACTCACACTGATACAAATACAATCACACTCATACAAATACACTCACACTGATACAAATACATTCACACTGATACAAATACACTCACAGTGATACAAATATACTCACACTCATACAAATACACTCATACTCATACAAATGCACTCACAGTCATACAAATACACTCACACTGATACAAATACAATCACACTCATACAAATACACTCACACTGATACAAATACATTCACACTGATACAAATACACTCACACTGATACAAATATACTCACACTCATACAAATACACTCACACTGATACAAATACATTCACACTGATACAAATACACTCACACTGATACAA